>NC_062541.1:13195543-13223043 GCF_022655615.1 Tachysurus fulvidraco
TTCAGCTCCTGAAACCCGGTCCTGACCGTCAAAACTGCTCACCCTCACAGTCACCTGTGTCTGTTTGCTATCCGCAAACTCCAATAAAACCTGGTCTGGGCTTGAAACATAAATCGTCTTGCCCTTTTCACTGGTATTTTGTAAATGTTCAATTTCAGGATGAAAGCACACATGGACGAATCGGTTCAGCGACTGTAGCCTAAACACGCAGCTTCAGGGAAAGCCGACGCACACGCATACGCACGAGCTCTCACAAAGTTATGCCGAGTCAACTGAGAAGACATATGGATGATGGTATCTGGTGAGAGCACGTGTTTTAGTTGGTTCAGTAACCAACAGCTTCCGTCTGGGAAAATTCTGCACACCGCAGAAAAGGAAGTGAAAACATGAGGTTTGCACGGGTCCTTCCTCTCGTCAAGCTACTCCTCTCTACACTTACAGCTACACACAAACAGATGCGCATCCTACCAACTTAGTTCCTGTAACCGATAGCAGTAAGCGGCAGCCAAATGGAAGCTTTTGCTGCGAGATGGTAAAAGTCAGCAGGGGGTGAAAACAGCAGTCCAGTGAAACACTACAGCATTGTGGTAAGGTTAGAAGTGTGTGCGCTTGGCTGGGGGAAGATCACTGGATTAAGCGGATCGTTGGTGTCATAACAGACAGAAGAACAAGGATATGGATGAGTGGGTTGATGGAAAATCCTCCAAGGAAACAGCCAGCAGGAAGCATCTGAGTCATTCTCACCATGCAAGCAAACACAATGGATGCTTCTCATAACATCAATCCTATGTCCTTTAACCCATGACATGATATTTGACCAAAGTTCCCCATCAATACAGACAAATCAATTCTTTAAATGAGCTTGGAGGAACTTCTGGATCCCAGTTTTAGATGTACAGATTAATGTCTATGCTTGTAGCAGCTACCAGAAAACACAACATAAGAGAAAAACTATGAATCGCTGATAAGTAAAAGTTTTGGAAAATAACTTGAAAACAGATCATTTTGGTAAGTACCTGGGAAAGTTTCTTCTTTTTCACATGGAAATCACCCCAGTTGTGGAAACACAACCTTTAACACGACCTTTAACTGGAAGTGCATTTGGTTGTGATGTGCATGAAATCTAGCAGATTATTTCACATTATTACTATAATAATTACACAGGTTCTGGTGGTCAAACGGTAGGAACCAGTGCTCTTACCACCACAGCCCGGGTTTCATTTCTGGGCAGGGAACCACCCAGCCATGAAGGGTTTACCTCTAACTGCTGGGCCCAAGCCCAGAAACAATGGGAAGCCAGCTGAAGGACGATAACAACAACAACTATAATAATCACAGGCGTATATAATAATCACAGGCTTGGCCCAAAATAAATGTTCTTCACTCATTATTGGAAAAACATAGCATTGTTAGCATAGCATAGCAAACAAGCATGTTATTGTGCTTATTTTATCCAAAGTGACTTTCAGCACTGAATCCCAGTCTCAAGCATACGCACATGAGGGATAAGAGTCCTTCTCAAAGACCCAAACTCCGTAGCTTGGCACATTTCTGGGATCTGTATCCAACCTCTGAGTCACCATTTACCCCAATACATGATGGCACTTTAAACAGATTTTTCAGTGTGTCTCATATGGCAAATTTATGAGATATGATCATGAGATGCATAGAAGAAGAAGAACGAGATACGATCTTAAGACGCATCGAAAAAGGCTTATGAAAGATATGATAAAGCTTTGAAGTATTAAGCATGGAATGAATTCTGACAGATTTTCAACCGCAATGCAACAGATTTGCAATAGTCCAGTTATTTTTGACACTATGAGGGAATAAAAACATTTTCTGGGTCACATTCTGGAATTTTCTATGAATGTTGAGTCCTTAGAGTCTTACAGCACCTTCACAATATCCCATGAAAGGTCCAACAGACACATCAGCAGCCGTGTTGAACAGAACGCAATTCAAGCCCTGATCTCAGTCAGTGATTGATGAAGATTACGCAATATCCTCCATCTATTTGTGTTAAAGGGCAAGGGTCAAATGTCCATCCGTCCATTTTCTACACTGCTTATCTTACAGGGTCATGAGGAACGTGGAAGCTATCCCGGGAGAGTCAGGGCAAAGGGCAGGGTACAACCTAGACCGCACACACACAGAGACACACACAGAGACTGAGACACACAGACACACACTCCAATTTGGAGCTGCCAATCAGCCTAGAGTGCATATTTTTGGACTTGGGAGGAAACAAGGATACCAAGGGAAGAAAAACTGAGTAAACCTAAGGCATGAGGAGGACATGCAAACTCCAAACACGTATTGCGGATGTGGTATATCAAAAACCCAACCCTGGAAGTGTGAGGCAAATGTTGTAACCACCAAGCCGCCATGCTTGGTTTATTGTATGCACAGCAATTCCTGAAAGCACACAGTATAACAACGTCCATACCTTCAGTTCTCTTTGCAGAACAGACAATCCACACTGCATGCATCTCCCCAAACAATCGATCCTCCACATTCTGGCTGAGCCTCAAAGAAACAGCAAATCTGATGTTTTTCGACATTGTATACTGCGCACTAAGCTTCAGGTCTGGACGACCGATTGCTTCCAACGTCTATGTTCTGCACTGTAAAGGATCCTGTACAATAGGATTGGTGCACTATTGAAGATTTTTTATAAAGACGACAATACACGACAAATATCGCTGTTCAAATATTAACGAATCATTTCCGATATCCTTACAGGACATGACCTCTTACCTCAAGCAACAAAGAAAACAAGCTCGAGTAATACAGGTGATGTACAAAAGACATTTCGGTCTATTATCATTTACTATTTAATCGCTTCATCTGAAACGCATTCCGTCAGTCCTGTAGTCTCCTTATGTGCGGGACTGATCTGTGTATCTGCTGATGAACAAAGCGTGGACTACAATTAAGATTTCATCATTTAAATGCGAGTCAAGTGACAACGGTGTGCTTACACCCGTGAGGCAATTTCTGTGTAACTATATACATACCACTTGCATAATACATGCTGGAAATACGTGTTTAAGCACGTGTGTGTGTGTGTGTGTGTGTGAAAGCCCCTCATTAGCACTGCCTTTTTTCCCTGTTAATGAAGCTTGTCAGCTGGGTGCTGTAGCAGTGTACCACTCCCTTCCAATAAACATCCACCATGATTAATTACAACCGCCGATGGCCTTATACTACTACTTCCAACCAACCCCCCACCCCACCCCCACAGTGCACTACACAGAGGGGGAAAAAAACAGCTTAGCATCCCTGGAGACTGGTGTGTGTATGTGTGTGTTTGTTGAGGGCTGATGGAGCGACGAAACGTGATTATAAAGTGTCGAATGTTTTCCATCCTGCGTTCTACATGCAGTACACAACAAACAGCCAGAGAAATTCAGCTCTATTCAGGTAAAATGCAGACGACCAAAAAAAAAAGTAAAAAAAAAAAGATGGAAATAAATGGAAAGAGCTGAAGACACACAATCTGAAGACATTTCATCTGATTCGTTTAGTTAAATGTGTTAGTGCGTATGAAGTGGCAGAAACTGAATGTGAACAAACCCCATCTGCACAGTGTATATTAACTGTCTGGCAATACTGCCTTCATCCATCTTGATTTCCCCACAGAGCGAAGGGAAAGAGCTAAAGAGGGAAACAGACACAATAAGCATGTAACAGCATGCACTTTATATTAGTTTGCATTGAAAACCCTGCTACGATATACCTCGCTCTCTCTCGCACTGTACACACATTTAATATACATCAACGGGTGAACGCTTTAAAAAAACAACAGTATATTGTATTGTATGTGTGTATATGTGTCTGTGTGTGTATATATATATAAGTGTATGTGTGCCTGTGTGTACTGTCACATATGTGTGGATACACACTGGATATGCTTGCATACACACCATAAGTCTGTTATTTTTGACCTCCATGTATTTGAGCTACAAAATGAGGAATAAAAATGGATGCCTTTATGTTCTTATGTTA
Organism: Tachysurus fulvidraco; assembly: GCF_022655615.1. Taxonomy (NCBI): domain Eukaryota; kingdom Metazoa; phylum Chordata; class Actinopteri; order Siluriformes; family Bagridae; genus Tachysurus; species Tachysurus fulvidraco. The sequence goes on from NC_062541.1 coordinate 13,199,555, forward strand.
GCAACAAGCTAGCGGGGTACGCTGGGTGATTAATGTTTTCTGCCTCAAACCCGTGATCTATTTAGTGGTATAGATTTTACAAGCTAATATGCATGCATGCATCTATACTGTATATCTATATATGTAGCTATATATATATATATATATATATATATATATATATATATATATATATATATATGTGTGTGTGTGTGTGTGTGTGTGTGTGTGTGTGTGTGTGTGTGTGTGTCTGTCTGTCTGTCTGTCTGTCTGTCTGTCTGTCTGTCTATCTATATGTCCGTCTAGGTGTCTGTCTGTCTATCTCTGTTTATGTGTCCGTCTGTGTGTCCGTCTGTCTATGTGTCTGTCTGTCTATGTGTCTGTCTGTCTATGTGTCTGTCTGTCTATGTGTCTGTCTGTCTGTCTGTCTGTCTATGTGTCTGTCTGTCTGTCTGTCTATGTGTCTGTCTGTCTGTCTGTCTATGTGTCTGTCTGTCTGTCTGTCTATGTGTCTGTCTGTCTGTCTGTCTATGTGTCTGTCTGTCTGTCTGTCTGTCTATGTGTCTGTCTGTCTGTCTGTCTGTCTATGTGTCTGTCTGTCTGTCTGTCTATGTGTCTGTCTGTCTGTCTGTCTATGTGTCTGTCTGTCTGTCTATGTGTCTGTCTGTCTGTCTTTGTGTCTGCCTGTCTGTCTTTGTGTCTGCCTGTCTGTCTTTGTGTCTGCCTGTCTGTCTTTGTGTCTGCCTGTCTGTCTTTGTGTCTGCCTGTCTGTCTTTGTGTCTGCCTGTCTGTCTTTGTGTCTGCCTGTCTGTCTTTGTGTCTGTCTATGTGTCTGTCTGTCTATGTGTCTGTCTGTCTATGTGTCTGTCTGTCTATGTGTCTACATTTATTACCTAGTTGTAGGTCTGATATAATGAGCTCTGCCTTCTACTTGACCGCGGAATTAAATGTTAGTAATGCGTGCATCAGGTAAACATGCTCAGAAGTGCAGTGACACACACACCTCAGTTTCCACACGTATCCAGTCACAGAAAGCACACCACACCACAGCACACCACAGCATACTGTAGTTTAACCACCAGCAGAACCACCCACATAACCATACTGTAAAACCCCTACACACTACTGGAATGTCTGACTCCTCACCATGTGTACTCAGATTAATCCTACTCTTTATTATACATGTGAGTTCTAATTCATTTTTCAGTCATCAAATCTTATTGTGCCTAGTTTCTATTTCCAGCTGCACATAACTTCCATTGAACTCAGTGAACCATCATCATCATCATCATCATCATCATCATCACAAAACTTTTGCTACTGGACTGATCTCCACTGGAAAAACATTACTGGTGTTCAAAGTTAAATAACTATTATGGTCATTAATAAACTACTTATTTATTACCAAATTAGGTTTATTGAGCATTTAAGGCAGGATTAAAGGACATCTTGGTTTATGGACAGAAGACATGAAGATACTTATTTCTTTTCTGATACTGAACCCTTCATCATCTGCTTCCCTTCCTGATCTGCTGTTATCACTTAAACTGCAGAATGCCACATGACTAATACAGTAAAGTAGAAATATAATCAAATCAATCCTAACAAAATAAATAAAAGTACATCTCAATATTTACAGTATTAAAAAAAATTAAAAAGTTCAGATCCGGTTCCAGTCTTTGACATATGTAACAGTACTGAATATCAGATATGCTTTGTGATATCTGCTGATGTCTGATCCACAGTTTTTGGCTGGTATCAATTTTTGGTAGTTTGCTATTTCCTTTGCTGGATCCGCAGTCCACACACACACACACATGTACAGTACATGCATTACATACACACACAATCTGTGTACATGTACACGCAGTACACACACACAATCTGTGTACATGTACACGCAGTACACACACACAATCTGTGTACATGTACACGCAGTACACACACACAATCTGTGTACATGTACACGCAGTACACACACACACACAATCTGCATACATGTACACGCAGTACACACACACACACAATCTGTGTACATGTACACGCAGTACACACACACACAATCTGTGTACATGTACACGCAGTACACACACACACACACACACACACACACACACACACACACACACACACACAATCTGTGTACATGTACACACACCTGTACATGAACACACGGACACACACACTTACTTACATGGACACCCATATGTACACATACATATGCACATACAATCACATGTACAAACACAGTTGAACATAGTGAGCTCCAGGTCCTATTGACCTTCCTGTTGGACAACACACACATACTGCCTGGCTATCTGTAGATAAGATAAGAAAGCTGATAAGAAAACTACGCAACAACCAAGCACACGGATACACATGTCTTCCAGAAGAAATCACTTGTGTCTGACACTAACACTAATTTGGAAGAAAGCGCATAAGCCCTGCTCATGTTACTAGACACAGACCAAGCATACAAAAAACATATTCTGGGTATTCAACTCTACACAAAAAAAAAAAAAAAAAAAAAAAAAAAGCTGAGAGTCGAGTCTTAATAACACACACACTTTCGATTCCTGATAATGACTTCACGGCTCAAGAGGCTAATTGCAGCACCATAAAGGTGTTGTATAATAGGCAGAAAGCTACATGCTCAATGACACAGGATTTATACACAAAGCCTGAACACGAGCACTCATTTAAACGATTAATAGATAATTACAAGATTAGTTACCAAGCAGCGAGTTAATTATTTGAAACACTGATTGGACTAGGCATGTGAGATAGTGATTTTCCCTGCATGCATCTTTCTAGTTAAAAAAATCTCCAGATCAACAATGTCCTCATCCAGAAGGGTTTAAAACAAGGAAAATGAGCATTTCCACCATTTCAGTTTTCCACAAAGTAGAAGACAGTAATACACTACGGTTAAATGATCTGGAGCCCTGACCGTCACACTCATGGGTATCTTCCTTCTCCAAAAAGTCTGAAGCACACAATGTCTCTGTACGCTATAGTGTCACAATTTCCCTTCATTAGACCTCAAACACTGTTCCAGCATGACAAAGCCCCTGTGCACAAAGCACACAGCTCCACGAAGACACGGTTTGACAAAGCTGGACTGGAGATCAGAAGACCATCACAAAGCATTTGAGATTAATCTGAGGTATATCTGCCTTTGTACTGGTTTGAAAACAGACTGTAGATTTGGAGAGAACTTTTTGAGTGAGGATGCAAAATATTTTGGACACCAGTGATACATTTGGAAGCTCCTTTCAAAAAAATGAAATATTGTTAAGAGGTGATGATATTGTTATATTGCATAAGCCTATATCTGACTTAAATGTTTAACACTGAAAGCTGACATGTTGATCTTTAACTGCCCTTCAAAAGGTTAACTAGTGGTCAATCACACACACCCAGCTATATAAATACACACTGACACATACATGCATACACACCTACACCGATATACACACACACACACACACACACACACACACACACGCATAAATAACAGCATCATGGGGTGTACGTGCTTGTGTCTCTGTACTGCTATTCTCTAACCCCTCTTATTTGGACTACAGAGGAATGCAGACACGTCTGCCCCATCCTTTGACAGATGTCACACCACCCCAAGAATAACATTTGTCCACTACTATGAATGACCTTTAAAAGTCTAAACGGAGCCAGCGGCACCTGCTTTACTGGGACCTTCAGCAAAAGCATAAGTAAACACAGTCACATCCACAAAACTTCATCTGAAACCAAGAGTTCACATTAACTTGTATAAAACTGCAGCAACTGACCTACTCTAACAGAAAAACATGTAAGGATTAATTCTGTACATTCATCCAGTTCACGGAAAATCAGTGAGGGCTTGAGTCTGTGGGAGAGACGGTTTTATGTACCTGTAATATTTATCCAGTCCTGGTAACGTCTGCTGATGAAGCGCCGTGTTTCTGCCATCGACAAAAATCCTTAAACGTCTCGCACTCCGATTGACTATAAAAACATTCGTCCAACAAGCATCTTTATTTTTGCCTTTATTTATACCAGAGACCAAAAAATTGGACGTTCCTTCTGTTTTCAGCACATCACACTCCTCAGTGGTGGTTAATAGGCTACTAGTGGTAACATTTACCTAGAAAATTCTACCTCGAAAAAAGTTTCGATCTTCAAAGTAAACGATGTGACGCCCCGAGCGCTTGTTCATGATCGTCTACAATCGAACGACGTTATCTTTAACCACTAAAACTTTTAGATTCTCAACACGAAGGAAAAACACAGGTCTCACACTGAAAGCTAACAGAGTAATGACTCATTTTATGTGCAGCTAGAAAATAATTCATTTGTTTATACCAAGTCGATTTCATTTCCACTGACAGACTGGAACGCCAGTGTACTGATATAAAGGGTTTACAGTGACATGGTAATAGTTCATTTTTAACCGCACTGCACTTTTTCTACAGTGTTTCCACATCCTGAGAATATTATCCAACATTCATTCAAGCTCATTATTCTGTTTAGTAATAAATAGTTCCTGAGAGCCGGACCACACCCTTTGGTTTGCAAGCATAAAGCAGCAGGTGGAGGGATTTGGAAGAAGAGAAGGACAGCATGCGGCAGTGAACTGAAGTGCTTTGTGTACTCTGAAATATAGAAACCAATTAGAGTGGGTTGCATTTTAAGGAAAGTTTAAATACAAAATTTTATTTAGGAGAAAGTTGAGTTTGTTCTTTCTGTTGGTTAGTAACAAATAAATAAATACATACATGTGGATAATGTGAGGAAAAATACAGAATGGCTATGACTAAAAGGTGTCGGAACACAAAGAGCATCGCAGTTTCAGAGAGGTTTTGGCAGCACAAGCAGGAACTACACGGTATACAACAGACCGTTTTAACGTTACGGCTGTTCGGTCTGTAGCATTACGTCATGTGGCGCACACATTATATAGGAATATATAGAAGTGGTTAAAAATAACCAGAAAGCTGAAACCAGGATGACTAATACGGCAGAGACTGGAGAGCAGGAAGCAGCTCGTAGCCTAACTTGCAAGCTCTCTAAAAGGTAATGCTAATAAAACTCTGGAGGTTTGAGAAACAGAGACACGGAACGTGTTTGTGTGCACCGCTGTGTCCTTTCAAGCTCGGATCAGTGCACCAAAACTTGAAAAAGACTGAGGCTAACCGAAATAGCACGACTATGTTTCCCACGTCAATAAAACTGCCAACCCGGGGGGTTGGGGGGCAATCGAGTACCAGCGCCTGCTCTTCAACTTTATTCACACAAACCCAAGTTATACAAGAGCTTTTCACGTCTACAGCTCTAGTCATGCAAGTGCACACTAACCTGGATTCTCTAAAACACTGATGGTGATTTGGGAACCATTTCTCCATCTCGTGCACCATCTCGGCACATCCCCCTTTAAACAGCAGTAACACACGGCCATTGAGCACAAAGCCTGAGTGGGACATTTGCCAGATATTAAACACCGGGTGTGACGAACGCTCAGCCGTTCACAAGGCACTTGGTCCCCTGGGGACAAACAGAAAGCATCCGTATGCTTTGCATATCTAACAGATCTCACTGACCTAGGACGTGTCTGGCTGATTTGCATCAGACTCATGTAGACTGAGTCATGCCAGGCTCTAATAATGATTCCATTACAAGACCTAAGTTACCTAGTAAAGAAACCTGGAAAAGGATGAAATGGAAAACAGGAAGCTTTTTTTTTTTTTTTTTTTTTAACATACCGTTAAAACCTGCCTTCCATAATCTTTAAAGTGTTTAAAAAATAAACAAAGGCATCACCAGTGAACGTTAAACCAAAGCTGATATAGTCATTAACGTGTGGATCGAGGTGTGAATTCCCAGACAAATCAATACGGCAGTGAAAAGACTACAAAGGGGCCAAGATTCGAACAATGGCTTTCTGTTGTGGCGAAGCAGCTACGTCTCAAAGAGAGACCAAACCTGGCAGTGGAGAGACCATGATTCAGAAGTTTTTAAAGGCATGGGATTCATCCAGACTTAAAAGATAACGAAAGGGACTTTCAGCTACCTCCGTCAGTGACGCTCAGCAAGATTTTGGAGCCAAGGTGCAAAGTGGATTGAGAAGTGACTGCTTCGACTGAGGTATCTCTGCAGATTAGATATTGCTTCACACTTAGCCAGTGCTTCAGACTGATGGTAGAAGGTCTGGACCCCATATCTGCTTCTATTGGCCAAGAAGAAGACGTTTGACTGACATGTAAAGCAACCAACCACAGTTGGCTTTCTTTAGTGTCATGGTTAGGAGTATAAACATTTTAAGTCAATGTCCCAGCAAAAACAACCACAGATTGTTCAAATTAAGGAAGTTGGGCAAATGAATGAGCCTATACAGTGTACTTCGCAGTGGGTACATATAGTGGGTGGGATTAGTCAGAATTGCTTCCAGAGGAGCCGGAGGGTTTTATGTGGATTTACACTTAACCATAAAAAAGATAAAACTCCATTAAAGTGAAAGAGCAAAAGAAAAAAACAAACAAACCAAAAAAAAAAAACCCCACAGAACACAAGATTACACAACAAAAAGAATTTTCCAGCCGTCTTAGTGTAGTTGAGTGTAGACCTGACTAAAAAACTAAACACAAGTTGTTGTTTCTTTTTAAAAAAAAATGTGAAGAACGTTAGCTCGTTCTTCCTGGAAGCCTGCCATCTTTATCCAGTCATATGTCATGAGGTTTAAGGCTGAGCTGTCACTATGGGTGTGTGTGTGTGTGTGTGTGTATATGTGTGTGTGTGTGTGGAGAGAGAGAGGGGAGTGTGTGCTGATGGAGTTCTTTCTTTGCTGCCCTGCTTGACATGTGGGGCTGTTGTACAGCAGCAAAAAATACTGCAGGAAGGACCGTACGGCTGGGAATTTCCCACTGAGCCAGCAAGACAGCTGATCAGAGCATCGGAGCAAAGTACAACAAAGCACCTGCATTTCCTCCATCCACAGGAGAGGAGAGGAGGAGGAGGCTGAAGACAAGCAAAAATAATGTGGATGAACAAGGGAAAATAAAAGAGGCTAAACTAGATTTTGCTAGAAAAGATCTGTTTCATTTGAATAGAGCCAGGAAGGCCAGAGAGAAGTGGGGTTTAAACACACACACACACACACACACACCTGGTCACAAAAAGGATGGATGAACACCAGGAGTGTGACACTGACCCTTTCACCAGGCTACACAGACTCTAATGAGGCTAATCATCGTCATGGTAGGTTTTAGCTGCAGGGTCAGCAGCCAACAACAACACAAAAGCCAGCACTCTCATGGAGGCCAGAACCCAGGACTCGGCAGTTCAACAGCTTATTGATCGCGGCGCTCGGTCTGAATATGTATTTAGACGAGCCGAATGCCTAACCGTCACAATGGCGCTCAATAGCAAACATTGTACCTTTTACGTGGCCTTAAATACAAGAGGTTAGTGGCTTATGAAGTGTCCGTCAACAAGGAGTAAAAACAAAAAGGTGTCTAATGAAACAGGTGGATTAAAAAAAAAGAGCATTTTGAACACACTTAACTAGCTATGTACAAATCTAGTCCTCAGGATGTTTTTGGTGTAAAAGAAATATCAGATTCGTCACCTTGTGATGCGGGCTTCATAAGCAATAGAGTTCAGGTCATAAGACATTCCTGGGAAAAACACTCCACATCTGAGCCTGCCGTGTCTTGTCAAATTCATGAAGCAGTGATCTTCACATACGACGTACGCACGGAGTTAGAGTGCTTACATACATTAGTCCATTTGCTGAGCAAATTGATCTTTCCTGGTTTGTTTGTTGTGCGGTTTGGGTTCGTTCAAACGGGATATAATTAAATAAACCAAAAAAATGGAAATAGAGCTGAAACTGTTTTTTTTTTTTTTTATGGATCAGAAACAGAGAGTTAGAAATAAACAGGTAAACAAACCTACCGTGTGTGCTGACCTCTCTGTCCTGTGTATCCTAGTTCAATAATTCCATCATGTCACATTCATATCAGATCGATTGGATCGAATCGGTTCGGAAATCGCTCGGTGCTTTCCATTTTACAGCATTTAGAAAAAGACACGCTTATCCAGACTTACATTTTTAATTCGTTTTTATACAACGACAGCAATTGAGGATTAAGGGCCTTGCTCAGGGGCCGAGCAGTGGCAGCTTGGTGTACCTGGGATTCGAGCTCGCAACCATTCGATCGGTAGTCGAACACCTCAAACGCTAGGCGTCCACGTCCGCTTTCCTTTTCAGAACAAACACTGCTGCATGTGGGGAAGTGCGCTTGGAGTACACTTGCATTTTTGTAAGCTTCCGTTGGCTAATGATGAGAAATATCTGAGGTCCAATGGTGCTGCTATTAAAGACCGAGTAAGTCAGTGGAGTGGATCAGAGTGGACGTTGTTAAACCTCAGCTCATACATTCTTCAGACTAAGGTCAGTATCATCTCTGATACAGAGTCAAACCTTGAGGTTTTAAAATAAACGAGGATCCCTAAGCCATCAGCTAGAGATTCACACTGATGCACATAATTTAGCATTCTCGTTAGCAACATCCGAGACAAGAAAAAAAGGCATGAAACCAAGCAAATTAGCATTTATTCAGCGGTAAAGCAGTAACGAACAATTGGAAATTATTCCAAAATGCCTGGAGAGAATTATATGCCAATAACAACTCCTGATTTTAAAAGCTAGGCTATAAGTGGCTCTTGTCAAATGGGAGGTTTTAAGCAGGTAACCAGGAGCGAGCAAATCAATCACTTGAGTTAATGCACTATGTCTCCTGCCAGGAAGGTTGAAAAGGAAAGCAGTAGAGCAACGAGCAGACCGAGCTGATAAGCGCTCCGCCTGCCAGCTGTTTCTCTAAATGTTCCTAAAGACTGCTGAAGCCACACAAGCTTGAAAGGAAAACGCTGACCAATTTCTAGATTACTGTTAGTCCATCGGACGTGAACACAAAACATCCGGTCGATGTCGAGACATAAACCTCTTCAAATTTTAAAGGCTTGTGAACATGTTTGGAGCATCACAGAGAGCAGAAATGAGTCTGATTTGACTGTAGATAGAGCCACGTGGTGACTCAGGCTTTTGTGTGCTCAGGCATTAGTGTTTATAATGAACTCAGAAACCAAGCTGACCTATTAGTTCATCAGGAGCTCTTGGTTGCACAATTCCACTCGAAAATAAACTGTAGCGGAAAGGACATTATTGACATTAACATTATTTACTGTCCAGTGTCACCCAAATGAGGATGAGGTTCCCTTCTGAGTCTGGTTCCTCTCAAGGTTCCTTCCTCATATCATCTCAGGGAGATTTTCCTCACCGCGGTCATCTCCGGTTTGATGATCAAGGATAAGTGTTACAGATAAATAATCACTTCATTTTAAACTTTACAATTTTTATTCTGTTTCTATGCTTCTGTAAAGCTGCTTTAGGACAATGTCAACTGTAAAAAGTGCTATACGAGTACATTGCATTAAATATCACCATTTACTTACAGATTTACAGTTACAGGATTACAGTGTGTGTGTGTGTGTGTGTGTGTGTGTGTGTGTGTGTGTGTGTGTGTGTGTGTTGGAGTGTGCATGCATGTGAGAAAGAAAAACGCACCCAGTGTATCAGATTGTGTCAGTAACACGAGCTTTCATTTCCTGTGCGCTGCTCAAACTTTCCAGTAGTCATTTCAGTGGAAGATAATTTCACTTCTTTCTAGAAATGAATACTGACGAGATGAAGAAACGTGCAAAAATAAATATAAATAAATAAATAAATAAATAAAAAGTGGCAGAGAAAGAAAGTTGCTCATTTTTCTTTAGTGTTTTTTATTTATTTATCATCATTATTTAGTGATTTGGATACACCAGAATAGGATTACAGTATAAAGTTCATCATACACATTAGAGTATAACCTTTTTGGCTCGGAATTGTACATAAGAAAAGGGAAAAAAAACCCCAAAAAACTTTTACCTACTAAAATACAGAACAATGAGAAGATTGCTGAAGAATGTTGCTACTAACCTGGAGATTTGTATTGCCATGACAACCATTAATTATATATATATGTATTTTAATGGTATATATACATACACATGTATGTATGTATGTATGTATGTATGTATGTATGTATGTATGTATGTATGTATGTATGTGTGTGTGTGTGTGTGTGTGTGTGTAAGAATGTGTAAGAGACTGTAGAACTTCATAATTAAAAGTTAATTAAAAAAAAAAAACAACAACATTAAAGCATCTAATGTGAATTGACCTGTGCACATCTGACAGGAAAGTAAAAATATTCTAGAAAAAAAGCATGTAAAGAATTTAGTAGCAGGAAAATACAGTATATTGAGATATGAAATCTAAGAAAATGCAAAAATATGAATGAAATGAATCAAATCCAACATTTTTTTTGCCTAAGCAGAATGGTGTGGGAGTGTCACATCCCATAATGATTCACAACAGAGTCTCCTAGGCAACGCAATCAACTGGTGAAGTGCTAGAAAAGTGTGCAGGCGCTCGCTCGTACACCGGTGCTTTTGTTTCTACACGCGAGTCATGAATGCTGCACGGCAGCCAGCGGCACACGGCACAATCAGATGTGGTTTGTGTGCAATGTGCTGCTGCTGCTGCTGCTTCCAGCTTGCACGAAGAGGTACAATGACTACAGCAACCTGCATAACAAGCATGAATAGCATGTCTGACTTAATGAAATAGTTAAGTCATTACAGTGAAGCTCATTTTAATCTCACATTGTAGTGAATTTTTATTATGCGACTGAAAATTGTTTATTTATTTATTTTTTTTTATTAGATGCAGATCTTCATCAACTGAATTGATGCTTTGGGAACAGTAGATGGAAGAGACTGTACTATTCCCAGAAGACAGACAGAATCAGGAAACGCTGTACCACCCTGGCTGGCACTGGACTAAGCTATACACTACCGCTGCGGCACCAAGCCTGTGACACCACTTTCATTTCCTGTCACAGCCGATATATTTTCCAGCGGAGTGACGGACAGGCTGAGCTTTTTCAAAATCAGTTGACGGTGCTATTGGTGGCTGCTCTGAGAAAGGTTGGATTAACAGCATGCAGAAGGAGGAAAGAAAAAAAAAAGACAAGGGAAAAAGCTAGACTCTACAGCCCTCCCACAATCTCAGCAATGAAGCAAGAGCCTGCCAAGAGCTCTTCAGAGCACAATGCAACAAATAAAGTGCATAGGGGCTAAGAAAGGCTTTCGTCTTGCATTTCTTTCCCTTTTTCCTGCAGCTAGACAGCTTTTGTGCCGCAATCCGGTAGGAGGGCATAATAGCAGTGGCTTGGCATGGAAAATCTGCTTCAGAGCCATGATGGATGCCATTGTGCTGTAGCGTTCCCTCGCTGTACCCGATGCTCCGGCACAATAACCGCGCCAGCTCGACTGCCTGAGCCTTTCACTTCCTTTCATTAAAGCCCCCGGTCTGAGCTGCTAATGAAGCCAGTGTGTAATTACACAGCCACTTGCCCACAGCTACATAGAAAAATCGCCAGGCTAATTCTCGTTTTCGAGCGTCTTGGCAGTGACAGATTTCGCCTACAAGTGAGAGTGTGAGAGAGAGAGAGAGAGAGAGAGAGAGAGAGAGAGAGAGAGACAGAGAGAGGTGATCATCTTAGCTTTGCAGTTAAAGTGAGCTAAAGGAGCATTACCTCATAGCGAAAAAGACTTTAATGACACTTTTCAGAGAGCAGGGTATTGGGAGCAATTTGGCAACCAGGATGCTGGCCCACTTCCAAGGTTTCTGAGCCGAGAGAGGATAGAAGAGGAGAGGAGAGGGGAGAGGATAGAAGAAGAGATGTAGATGCAAATGTGTCTTCAGGAGGCCTTGGTCAATAAAGCTACATGGTCTCAGTAGGGTGTGAGAGAAAGGGAACCGAAGTGAGCCGTTTGCCTTAAATAAGTCTGTCCGCTCGGCTGAGTTCGGGACAGCTGCTTCTCTAGATACCTAATGCTCTGCTGCCCGTTTATTTTAAGAGCAAGATTCTCTTTTCTTTGTTTCTGCTGACGCTTCGGTTTCCACAGACGAGACACTTTGGATAAACGCAATACCCAACAGAGTGCTACATGGGTCTCTGAGGAACTGTCCAGTCAAACATATCCCAGGCCACATGGCTTCATATCCAGAAGCTTTGGAGCAGGAAACAAACAGCGACAGCTGCTCGAGAGCCAGCAGTCTGAAAATGCCCACAGTCAGGCGGTGTGGGATTCACATATGTGCTAAATTATAGCATGGAGTGGTGTCCTTCAAGCCCAGTGCCTGACAGTTTTATCCCATATTCAGCCTTTCTGTAGGAGCAGCAGGTCCTTTTGGCTACACCATCTCATTCAGCCTCCACAGTGAATGGACTGGTGAGAAGAGAAAACTAGGGACAGACAGCAAGACTATGACAGAACAGGAGTCGTGCACGACAATGTCATTAAAAGGGCAGGGTGTTAATCTCCAGCAAGTCCCTCGTGCTTCCCATAATGAAGGTCTGCAGGTCATCGAGTACATTCCCTTGGCTCGCAGCTCAACTCATAATTAAGTGCCTCTTCTACTCTGAAGAACGAGGCAGGGAGACCTAAACCTCATCTCAGGTGTGTAGACTCAATGGAACGTGACATGCTGGCATGTGGTCAAGATGCTCTCCCCTTTTGTGCTGATTAACTGCTTTATGTCGAGAACCAACCTTGACAACGGATGAAATGAAAAGTCCTCGCTAAAACGGCAGTCCGGGGAATAACCGGCTTTAAAAAAAAAAAAAACAGAGTGAGGGATTCTTTAGCTTTTTGTAATGCTGCATAAAGTCTACTACTTTAGTTTGGGTTCTTATGCGTGTGAAAATGTAAAGGCGTTCATTTAAATAAATGACTAATTAATAAGTCTGTATGCTGTAGTGTTACAATTTCTCCTCACTGGACCTCAAACACTGTTCCATCATGACAACGAACCTGTACACAAAGCACAGAGCTCCATGAAGACATGGATTGAGAAGGTTGGAGTGGAAGATCTCGAGTGTCCTGCACCGAGCCCTGACTCTGACTCAACCCCACTGAACACCGACTGAACCCCAGACCACCTCACTCTTACACCATCAGTGTCTGATCTCACTAATGCTCTTGTAGCTGAATGAACACAAATCCACACAGACTCACTCCAATACAAATAAACACAGACACTCTACATCTAGTGGAAAACCTTCCCAGAGGTAAAAGAGTGGAGCACATGGCTCTTTATACTTTTGACCAGATAGTGCATGCTGGATAGTAAAGTGCTTAGAGCTTTTTGGAATTTTTTTTTTTGAAAGCATTCTGTTCCATCACACATTTGATTATAAAGCCATATTCTGACTGCCTAAGACGTGTTTAATACACGTAGAAAGCAAAGTGGAGGTTAAGCAAGTGTGAAAATGCCTTAAAAGGTAAATATAAGCGCTGGATGTAATAATTGTAGTACTTGACCTGCAGGAAGATAGAAGGTCTTTTTTTTTAAGCTTTACCCACACCAATATAGACTATACCCCGAAACTCCAAGATTCACCATCAGCAATCAAGAGCAGCCCTCTGCGAGGCAGATCAGCTGTGGCACAAATTACTATGGAAGAGAATGTCGGCTTGATTAAGATGAAGTGTTTCCTATTCTCCTGCTGTTCATTCCCCTCGTACAGATCACAATCTGCAAGTGGTAAATTACACTGTTTAAGATCGAGATGACTCTGTATCGCTGCACTTAAATCGAACGGAAGAATCTTCAGGATGTTTTCCCGAACCTTGGCTTTCCCTTCAGTCATCCAGGTATATTCAGGGGGATGAATCTGAGCCTGATTCAAGATCAGCATCTGTAGCTGTTGACACAGTCAACAAGCTGTCTAGGTGACTGAACACACTTATGATAAGCACACATACAGCCTGTCAATCATCAGCAGACAGGAGACTGGAAGGCTGTAAGTGATGCTTAGGAAAGCTTATTTTTATATATATATATATCCCACACTACAGAATAAGCTTATTTTTATAGCAAATTACATTGGCTACAGATACGGAACGATACAAAAATCAGGGGAAAGACTTTTTTCTTTTTTCTTTTTTTAAAAGATGTGCAAATAGGAAGCCCACAGTATCTTCACTGCAGTATCTCACTATAGAGGGAAAACTATCACATTTGGTGTTTTTGTTTGACAAGAAAGTTATTTCCTCTTTTTTATTAAAAAAAAGTTTGGCGGAAAAAAAAAATCTTAGAACTTATTACAAACTCAAAGGCGTGGAGAAGTTCCAAGCCCGTGAGAGCGAGGCGAGCAGAGTCTCGGCTAATAGTTTTAAATTCAGAAGACAAACGGGTTCAGCAACCAGAAATAAAACACCTTATTCGCTACAGGAAAACAAAAAGATTCTCATTTAGCAAGACGAACCTCGATGCTGTAACACTAGCGCAAATCCCAACCATCTGCTGCACTATATGCATCTGAGCTCATGGCTCATCCTCATCATCCTCACTCAATATTTATGCACTTAACAAGCCAAACTACTTTATAACATTACAAACACTAGCTTATTATTATTTTTTTAGCTTGGGGAGAAAAGAAATTATTGGTGTGAAGATTGTTCAGAAAAGTGAAGATTTTTATGGAAGATTTCGTGGCACCAAGGATAACAATGTGCTTGTATTAATTAGTCGTTTAATTAGTAATTAGTCGATTTTATTTCCATTAAGGTGACATGAGCGACGGGGACCAGATGTGGGCGTGTCCAGTGAGGCAACAAACGTATAAAATAATATTGTACTTCATTCATACAGAAGGAAATTCTTTTACCAGAGATGTCTTTAAGACTTCACAAGAGAAGTAAATATAAGTGAAATATACTAAATATACAAAAATTAAAAAAAAAAAAAATGTGCTTGAGAATGAACATATTGCATTTTTTGGCTAAACAAGGAGCAGTTTATCACAATCACCAATCCCACCACACAGAATGTTTCAATTTAACGTTAGTTGCGACCCTCACGGCTAAACGTTATTACTATGGCAACCAGAGGTAGGAAAGCCACAGTACAGCAGGAGGAGATTAGCGGTGCTAAAATCACTGTACGTTTAAACATAGCATTACTCTTAAGTTGCCCTGAACATCTGAAATACTTTACTCAAACCCTTCATTTGTTCAGACAGTGAATAGGAAATGTGTTTAAATTTCAAAAGATGTAAATGTATATGCATGTCGAGTTAATAAGCCACGCCTCCACATCAATATTCACCTCAGTAAACCTTGCTTCTTTTTTTTTTTTTCTAGCTTTGTGAGCTCTTGAAAAATAATAAGAAATTTCATCCATTAAGAACAAATTTTCACATATGCGAATTAATTCGTACTACAATCTCAAAACATTGAAATAATTTTAATATTAATTAAAAAAAAAAAAAAAGGATCAGAGATTTGTTTTGGTCCTATTTACTGAACCACAGAGTGCTTTTAATTTTTTCAGTGCTACGTTTCCTGGCAACTGAAACAAGGGACCGGACAAACACCCCGGAGCTCTTATTTGCTGAACTAGGCTAATGAAGTTATGATTTGTACAACCCTAGGACACGCTCACGATGAGCCGAAAAGCGGGCGGCGCCGAGACGACCCACACAACCTGTATTCATCAAGTCATGTTTCCACAACAAACACTAGAGCTAATAAATGTGATATTGTTCTGTGATTTGAGTTACATGGTAGTTACAGATGACCTTGTGAGGCTCAGAGTTTTAAAAGTCATAACGAGAATCAGAAAAAAAAAACTGTTCTTAAAACACTGAGGTTAATGTAACTTAATGATGGCTGGATTTGCAGATTCATTATTGTACCTCTGCTTAATTAACCATTAACCGGCTCTCGTTCGCAGAGGCGACTCGTCTAATAGGGTCAGTAAACCATTAAATGAGCTCGAAGACATGTTTCAGAGTCCAATAGTGAGCTGAGGGGAAAAAAAATAAAGGAAAGCTGGACTTTTTATCTGCTCTAAACTGCTCTTTAGAGAATCCAGAGATTTCTCCAAACTCATAGCCTTCATTAAATCCGACTGAGTAGAGAAGACATTAACAGAAGTTCAGCTCAACAATCCTGAGGCCTAAAATCTGAAGACAAAGCCGTAAAGCGTGCTAACCGTACGCCGGACTGTACGAGTGGACACGCTGTAAAAAAAAAAATTCTGCATGTATAAATGAATAAAAACACAGCTGTTGAATAATTCAACTGCTTTGCTGCCGGGGTTCCACATCACTGGCTACATTTAAAGCAGCTCTAGCACTTGGCCAAACAAGAAGCACCGGGGAAGCAAACTACTGGAGCGCAGCGGATTCCTGTGGAGAGGCTGAGGGACGGAGAGCGGCAAGAAAACCGTTCGCACCCAGGATTTAAACAGTCGGGAAAGTAGTAAGAAGGTCAGGGAGAAATTAAATCACAGAAAAATAGAAATAATCAAATTAATTGATTCAAATAATTGAAGCTCTCGAGTAATTAAAAAATGTAATGATTATCTAATTAAAAAATAAATAAATAACTTTAGCACCTTATACTGAGCCCATAGTAAAGATCTGTGACCAACATGATCAGCATGCAAAAAGAACGGAGAAAATTCAACATGGGCGCTTTAACGTGTTATCTTTGCTTGGTCAGAGCACTTCGAGCTCATCAGAGCACTTCGAGCAATGTTTAACAAGATGTAACCAAATTTCTGGGACAACAGACAGAGACACAAAGAGAGACACAGACAGACTAGGAGGCAGACAGACAGAGGCGCAGACAGAGGCACAGACAGATGCGCACACACAGACAGAGGCACAGACAGACGCGCACACACAGACAGAGGCACAGACAGACGCACACACACAGACAGAGGCACAAACAGACGCACACAAACAGGCAGAGGCACGCGCACACAGACAGACAGAGGCGCAGACAGAGGCACAGACAGATACGCGCACACAGACAGAGGCACAGACAGACGCGCACACACAGACAGAGGCACAGACAGACGCACACAAACAGACAGAGGCACAGACAGACAGAGACGCGAGCACACAGACAGAGAGACGCGAGCACACAGACAGAGACGCGCGAGCACACAGACAGAGACGCGCGAGCACACAGACAGAGACGCGCGAGCACACAGACAGAGACGCGCGAGCACACAGACAGAGACGCGCGAGCACACAGACAGAGACAGATCACCAGACATGTATGATCACCATCACCATCCTATAGAAAATGTAGATGCAGATGAAACAGTGAGATTTACTTTTTATCTGACTCAGAGGAAGAGTGGGCTTAATCTGATAGGAACTCAAAGACAAGAACTGCAGAAATGAACACAAAAGACAAGACAACAGCGATATTCAGAAAGGCATGTGATTATTCAAAATGGGTGCAGATTTTCCACAGATTTGGGCCAAGACGTGTCGTGTGACATCCCACCACGCCTACAGCCTTCTTCCATTCCCGTGTGGACCAGGAGTACAGCTCTCATAGAAAGATATAATCTTCACCTGTAGGAGTTTAAAAGAAGAATCCTGTGCAAATTCAAGTAGATTTCTGGGGAAAACAAACTAAAACAAAAAACCTACATGTTGCAGTGCAAATGTTGAAAAAGGCAGCTGCAAAATTAAGCATTATTGCCTGTTACTTTAAAAAAAAAAACTCCTCACACTCCTGGAGAAACTGATTGGGAAAGAAATTCCACATGTCTATTTTTTTGAGTGACAAAAACAAACCTGGTACTAAGCAACTTCAGATCTATCTGCAACCGAGCAAATCTCCCTCGGTGTGTGTGCAGAGGTGCTAAAAACATGGCTGTAAAACTTACCTGTGCTCAAAACTTATTTGTTCAAACCATAAAATTCGAGCAAAGGTCAACATCAAGGTCTCGTAGGCCAGATACAAAAACATCCAGTCTAATACACATAACGGTGGGCTAAGTCGTTTAACGTCATAAAGGCTAATTCTGAAACACAAGCCATGTGACCCCTAGAGTGAAAGGTCACACAAACTCGTACCCGATATGAAGGAATCACAAAAAAAAATTCACTCTGTCAGTAACCGAGGTACGGAAGTGTATTCCCATTTAGCCAAGTGGACACCAATAAACAGTCACAGTAACTCTTATCTGAGAAGGAAAAGAAATACAAGGCAAGGCGATTACAAAGCCGACCTAAAAGGACTGACAAATCTTAGAACTCAATCTCGAACCATTTCCAGTATTTGCGAAAACTGATTTCCTAGATGAAGGACATGTAAACACCGTTCTCTCTTAACTGATTATGGGCATTATTTTGGGAAAAGAAAGACCCTTTTATGCCAGCATACTATCCTTGCTATCCATCCATCTGTTCTCAGTGAAACCAGGGCCAAGTTGGCAGTCTTAAGCCCTTTCTGCCCCCAGCTGCCCTCTATATTCCCAACAACTACTTCAGCTTGTTCTAAGGAAGCTGGGTCAAGATTTGTGAGGGGAAAAAAATAATATGAAATCTAACCGGGGTCCATTATACAACCACCACCACCACCACCACCACCACCACCACCACCACCACCACCACCACCACCCAGACTTCCAGAAAACAACAACCTTCTACCAGCCAGACACTAGAGCAGTAAATGGGGTAGAATCTGTTAAATGGGGATCAGTGGAATTGCCATCAAGGCTTCAAAAGTAAAGAGATATCAGAATTTAGTCTCTGTCTGGGAGATAAGTAAAAGAAGCTCTGAAGGGTATGTGGGAAATTCGGGCAGGAGGGGAGGGCTGTAATAGCTTCTCTTTGAGCTTTGAAAGACGAGGTGGGTGCTGGGATCGAGAAACAAGAGGGGGGCATGGTGTCAACAAGGCACAGGCTCCTAAAGAATCTGAGCAAACTTTGGCACAAAGGAGCCCCTCAGTGCCTGGGGAATAAAGAAAGAACGGTAAAGAGAAAGAGAGAGAGCGTGAGAGAGAGAGAGCGAGATTTCACTGGAGAGGAAGTCAAATCAAGTCATAAAATAACTCAAGCCATTAGGTTAGCTAGCACTAAAACAAAATGCTCTTTTTAAGAGAGAGCCCCCTCTAAAGCTTACACAAATACACACTCACATTCTTCACTCAATAATACCTTCAAAACTCACTGTAATTACATGGACCTGGGTGTGAGGAACAATAACTGCCTTTCATTTGAAACAAAAATAATCCGGCAATACAATGACTTTATTCTGCTTGCAATATCAGCAATAATAGCAATAGATAGGTGCGTAATCTTAGCAAAAGTGGTGGAATGGACACCATTTATTTAACAATCCCTCAGGCTGTTTATACCCAGCATGAGACAGACGTGAAGTCTTGTTCCTGCTGATACTGGTCCACATGCAAAGGTAGACCATGCCCCCTATCCATAAGTCAGGCAATGAGTTGAGGGCCATCTAGCAAGTGTGAGAAAGGCACTGGCGCGCACACACACACACACACACACACACACACCTTAAACGTAGAGTACAATCATGCGTGGCTCATTGAAAGTCGATCCCAACCAACTAAAGCCAATCACCAAACCAAACAAAAAGCTCACCGAGAGCTGTTTACTTTCTACATCCTGTATCTCTCAACCCTCATAATCCCCCAAATCCGTCCAACACTAAACACCTCTTAAGAAAAAAAAAAGGCATGTACAGCTCCTTGATATCAGCAATGACGAGGCTTAAGTTTAAACGAATCATCTTAGTTTAGATGGATTTTCCAAGATCCTGTTTACAACGTATAAGAATCTGAACATAAAGTTCAGCTGGGGGATGAAACTTACGCTAACTTGATGTTACAGGGACAAGTCGTCTGGATATTAAAAACGTATTAAAATGGTCTGTAGAAGGAATATAGGAGGTCTCCTTTATATCCTTCTCCACTTTATAACTAATGCCATGTTTACGGTTCCCAAACAAGGCTAGCGAGGCTAGATAAATAAACACTCAGCATCCTGGGCTTTTGAAAGTATCATCTCAGATGTGTAATGAGAACTGTAATTTATAATTACAATAAAATCTGCAGTGAATGCAGCTGCACTGGAGTTCACATCTGTAGACAGCATGCTGGTTATGTCATCGTGCTCTTTACCTGGAGAGCTGTCGAGATCTGAACACGCGAAGTGTGATAATTGCGGATGTCAAAAGCCCATGTACATCATACAGTGGGTTAAAATAACTTCTGTAGCTTTCATAACACAAAATGCTGCGGAAACCCGACAGTTTCTGCTCGTTATGTTTCAGCAGGTCATTTAATAAAAAAGTCTCGAAATGGAAATGTTTTGGAGATTCTTTTAAACTTATTTGTTTATACCGTTTACAATTTATAACATAAACCTGTTTAGGTTATGCGATTAAATTGACACAAAAGAAAATTTGTTTTGCATTGAAAATAAGATAATAAATAAAAATCAGAAACTAAAAAATAGGCATGTTTTCCCCTCTAATTCCTCCATTACATCCAACAATTCTGTAAATCAAATCAAATAAAAATTGTGAAGCCAGCATCGAGTACAGAATTGAATCAAGACTGGACTTCATCATTACATGCTCTATTATCTCAGGTTACCTCAGTAAACACTTTCCCATCTTGACACGAGTGTTTTAGAAACAGCGTTTCGGTGAGCCCAGTGGTCCCTCTTAACACACGCCTTTCAAGTAACGTGGAACAAACAATTTCCACACAAATGTCCTCACAAGTCCTTTGATCTCAAAGACACAGCAAGAAAACTCTCCTCTCAGAAGGGTCCTCAACTGGAAGCCAATCAACAGTCTGGCATTGTAAAGGACTTTTCAAAGGGAAAAGCCAATTGCCTGTCTGCCTTTTGCTTCAGAATGACTTTTAAGCACTTTATATTCCACATATGTGGTGATGAAGGACAGGCCAGGACAGGACAACAGAAAGGAACTTTCTTAATCTAATCTCAAGCCTAACAGTGGATCGGGATCAGATCTGCTCTCAGGCAGGCAGGCAGGCAGTTAGCCAGCGACAGACATGGTTGTAGATCCCAAAAGTCTGGACCTCACCAGGGGGATTATTTTAACCTCAAGCTGTCACGTTTAAAAATCGCAGCATTTTGCCCGATGCACTGATCCAGAGCGACGTACATTTTGTACAACTGAGCAGTTTGTGAGTCGTTTGAGTTAAAGGTCTTGCTCAAGGGCCAAGCTAGAAGCAGCCCAACACTTTCAGTCACTGCTGCATCTTTGTTTAAGGTTTTCACCTCTATAGCTCAAGCGTTGCTGGCTCTGAATGCATGTTTTGGAACTGGTCTGATTTGTACAAATCTCTTTTACAGAGAGATACAAGCACAAGAAACTTTGCACAATGGCTGGGGATCTTCGAATTTACAGCTAGGGGTTGTGGAAAAGCCAGGCCAAGATTAGGAAAACTCTTATTGAAAAAAGGTTTGAGGCTTATCATACACCACACATGGACTTGAGTTGAACTGTGAACTCTGAATCATAAAGACAAAGCAGTGTGCTTGGATGTTGAATTCAGAGCTTATTGCTGGTATACCTTATAAAAATGTAGTGCTGTGTTGTAGGTTGAACCGACAAAAGTGTTGTTTTTTTTTGTTTTTTGGTTGGGGGTGGGGGGTGGGGGGAGATTGGGCCACATCTATACATTTTTACAAAAATGCATATCTGAATTCTGAAGTCAAGTCAATTCTACACCGAATAAATTGTGTAACTTTTAAATTTTAATTGTGTACTTAAAATCTCACCCGATCCCATTTCAATGTTTAATGTGTTTTCTTGGCAAGAAAGAGAGAAGGAAAAAAGGAGGATTAAGACAAACTGAAAGAAATAAAAAGGACAAACAAGACAAACTTGAAAATAAACTGCTGGTAAATTCCACCGTCAAGAGTGTGGTATATTAAATATCGAAGTGCTTGACATGTCTTCTATGTTGTGATCCTGGTTACAACATTTTACTGATAAGCGTTAAGTGATAACTGGTAGACGGTGCTTACATCAAGCATCCAGAAGTTACAGGTTAAAATGAATGGAAATAAAATGGTGGATAAAACATTTCTGCAGACACGTGAGCACTTTGAGTTAGGGATTTGATTCTTGCCGTTTTTGCCTGATGGGAATGTCCATACCATAATCCCTTGGATTTGGGTAAACAGGACAGAGAGAAACATCACAACGAAGACTAGCGTTCACTCGCACATAAGTACGTGACATAAGATATCTAGTGTATGCAACAATCTTTTTAGGCAAAGATTGTTATTAATGCCATTTCAAGCTCTCTCTCTCTCTCTCTCTCTCTCTCTCTCTCTCTCTCTCTCTCTCTCTCTCTCGCTCGCTCTTGCTTTCTGCCTGTCTCACGCTCTCTCACTCAAACAATTAAAAAGATCCACTGATTAAGATAAGGCAGTCACACCACATTATACACAGAAATATATAATCAACCATCAGTAATTAAGCAGAACACTATTTGGGCTAATTAGCTCCTCCACATTAGCATTTTGCTTACACACACACACACACACACACACACACACACACACACACACACACACACACACACACACACACACACACACACACACACAGACAAACACACACACAGACAAACACACACACACAAACACGATTTATTAATGGAATAACAATACAAAAACAAATAACAGAAGCAGCAGGGAATCCTGTCTCAGAGACTTGCAAACTGAATCTTCACAAAAATGGGAATAATAACTAATTAATTAATTAATTAATTAACCCACACACACCTATGTGTTCGCTACAGGGCAAGAAAAAGATGGCAGGTCTGGAAGGTAAAGGATGTCGAATAGAGAGTAGAGTTGAGAGCTTGCCTCCAAATAATTCCTGCAAATTAACATCAAACATGGCCACAGGCAACTGATCGACTCAAAAACTTTCCCTTTTTCGCTACAAGATGATCTGAAGGAATTTGAACTCAACCTGTCAAAAGTGGCTGACGTGACAAAACGTGATGGAAATTTGCTATAAAAAGTCAGAGGGTTGGTGCGGGGGTGGGGGGCGTTGGTGGGTTCAGTGTGCCAATGCAGAAGACGATCCTGACTAACTGACCGTTGTCCTTGAATTGACGTAAACACAAACGTACTGAGCCAACAGATGAGAACAACTCCGGGTTAAATATTAACCGGCCTTTTCGAATTCCGTTTCCTGGACCTCGCCGCTACAAATATTATCCGTCCACACTCACGTCTGCACGCTGACTCATTTTCCAGGAAAAATGAGTTGTCGAATTTAAGAAAATGGTTTCAAGGCAAAGATTGAACAGCAGCCAGATGGAATATCCAGCATGGGCGAGGGATTTATAATCATTTCCTCCATCTGTATATGATCAATTTGACAACATCCACAGATCCCAGTGAGATGGAGCGAATTTCAGGGCTTTCCCAGCTCAGGCACTGACCAGCATGAGCCTTTGAAAAGATCTGAATGATTCCATTGTTTACTAATGCATGGCACTGGAGAAC
>NC_062541.1:13233043-13235852 GCF_022655615.1 Tachysurus fulvidraco
ACTCTTGACACACAACACACACACTCTCTGACACCCACACGACAACACACACGCTCGGCCCCCCCACCCCCTCTCTCTGGACCCCATCCCCCCCCCCCATCCCCCCCCCCCCCTCTCTCGACCCCCCCACCCACCCACCCTCTCCTGCCCACCCTCCCCCCCCCCCCCCCCTCCTCTCTCCCGCCCCCCCCCCCCACTTCTCTCTCTTCTTGGCACTCGCCGCCACACGCCCTCCTCAAGGTAAGACAGTGTCGCTCTCGGCCGAGGCGACACAGGTGCGTACCCGCACGCGACACTCCCACCGCCCAAGGGCCGGGAGGTGGCGAGCCTCGCCCGTGTTCACCCGTGGAGATCCGCACCAAGTTGCCAGCGGACGGTCACCGGCCTCCTAAGATGGCTCATGGTAGCAGTCGGCCGCCCCCGCGGGCGGCGCGACCTACCCGTGAATCTAATGCTCCTGAAGACAGGCGAGACGAGTACCGACGTGACGGCGAGGACCATGACGAATGCGGAGCGCGAACAGAACATTGAAACCAGGGGAAACACACGGCCCCCCCCCTCACTTAGCGCGACCGCATAGAAGAGGGAGAGGAAAAAAAAGAAGAGGAGAGAGAGAGAGCTCTCTCTCCGACACACTCTCTCTCTCTCCGACACACATTCTCTTCTCGCACGACACCAAACTCTCTCTCTCTCAGACACAACTCTCGACGACACACACTATGATACGACACACACTATGATCCGACGCACAACTATATCCGGAAAACTTTCCTTTACCACGATCTCCAGGGGACACACACTCTACTCTCTCTCTCTCGTCTCGCTCTTCCTCTCTCTCGCACGACTTGAAACGCTCTCTCGTCTCTTCTCTCTCTCTGCTCTCAGAGCACACAAGAGCGCGTCGATCGCAGTCGCTTCGACGAACACACACACACACTGAGTAGACTCGCGTCCACGAACAGCCTGCGACACACACACACTCACATGCGCGAGATTACCCGACTCGCTCGCGAAGGCACACTACACTATCTGCGCTCTGAACTCAGACACGGGAGCAGGCAACTCTCTCAGTCAAAATCTATCTTCTATCCAATACCCCGAGCACCCCAGACACTCGCTCTCTCTCTCCGACCACACCCATCGCTCGTCTCATGAACTAGCTCTCCCGACACACACACGTATCGCTCGATAGTACTAGATACGGGATCACACTACGAGACAGAACAAACAGCTCTCTCAGAGCGAGAAAGCGAGCGCGTACTCTATCTCTCTATCTCTGCAACACACAATCTCTCTCTCTGCTCGCGACACACATCACACATCTCTCTCATCTCTCCGACACACACACCATCTCTCTCTCTCTCTCCTCTCCCGACACACACTCTCTCTCTCTGACACACACACTCTCATGCAATCTCTCTGACACACCACTCACGCTCTCTCTGACCACACACATTACTCTCTCTCTCCGACACACACCACACTCTCTGACATCTCTCCGACACATCACGTCTCTCTCTCCGACACACACCACGCTCTCTCTCTGCCGACGACACACAGCTCTCTCTCCTACGACACACCACACACTCTCTCTCTCTCTCCGACACACACACACTCTCTCTCTCTCCGACACACACACTCTCTCTCTCTCTCCGACACACACCACCTCTCTCCTCCGACACACACACACTCCTCGAGAGACAAAAACAAAAAAGAAGAGAGAGTAGCTGAAAAAAAACGCGCGAGGAGAGGGGAAACAAACAAGCGCGAGAGATGAGAGAGATAGAGTAGACGAGAAAAAAAAATAGATATGTGAGTATAAAGAGGAGAAGCAAAAAAATACCAAAAAGAATATATAGAAATCTACTACGAAACTACAATCATCTAGTCTCCCTCTCTTCAGACAAAAACACATATATCTATATCTCTCCGACACCACACACACTCTATCTTCTCTCTCTAAGACACACATCTCTCTCTCTCTTACACAAACACTCTCTCTCTTCTCCGACACACACAAACAGAGAGAGAAGAAAAAAAAAAAAGAGAGAGTAGAAAAAAAAAAAAAAAAAAAAAACAAAGAGGAGTAGAGAGAGGAAGGAAGAAAAAAGAAGAGAGATGGAGGAAAAGAGAGAGAGCGAAAATTAAAAAGAAAGAAGAGAGAAAGAGAGAGAGAGGGAAAAGAGAGAGAGAGGAGAGGCGCAGAGAGGAAAAGAGAGAGAGAGCATTGTAGAGAGAGAGGAAAATAAAGAGACGATGAGAGATGCAGAGAGGAAAAAAGAAGAGATAGGTATAGGAAAAGAAAGGAGAGAGAGAGAGTAGGTGAGAGGAAAAAAGAAAAATAAGAGAGATAGAGAGCGATAGGAAAAAAGCTATACTATCTAGATTATGAAAAACTATATATATATATATATATGAAAAAATAGATAGACAGCTATATAGATGACAACTGCTATATCCTCTATATATTGAAACAAATCATGATATATATATTCTATATTCTATATATATATAACTGACAAAAGGATATTTATATAATTAGTCTGCAATATATATCTATATAGATCTCTCATATGCTGACACACTATATATAATGCTAGATCTATCTCTGACAAACACATATAGATTCTATCGGAAAAAACTATAGATAATATTATATGAAAAAAAGATATATCATCTATCTCTATGAAGATATCTATTCTAGGACACAACAACCAATCTATCTATGACCTCACTCTCTATGACAATCTCTCTTCTTACTCTCTGACCAACTCTATATCAATTCTCTATGAAATCCCAATCTCTCTAT
>NC_062541.1:13236352-13238852 GCF_022655615.1 Tachysurus fulvidraco
TTGCGGACTTCCATAATACAGTCGACCCCTAAGGACTTGTCTGTGTACCCAATAATCTATCATTGAGAACGTTTGCCTGATTCGGGAAATTTTGGGACGGCTCCAGCCTCATGGCAAATGAGTCTTGGTCTGATTTCGCTGGATCCAGAAAAGTTTGAAAGGGTTGAGCCCAATACTCTGGGAAAACTCTAGCGGGCTCTTTGGTCTAACCCCGGCCTTACCGCCCTGATACAACGGTGTAGATGTCCAGGATGCTGCCCGTTGTTACCAAGATCAACGGAGGGGTTCGCGCTCTTTCCTGTCAAGGGGGGAAATCCGGACACCGGTTGCTCGCTATCAGGTATGTTATATACTCTATCATCGAAACCGTGTTTCACCGATCTTGCTGTCTTTCCCTGGTTTTCTTCTCTGGTTTTATGTCTCCCCCCCATGTTTTCATCTGCCTCTGGACGTGGTTCTGGATCTCCGCCACTCCCTTCCCCCCCCCCCCCATGCGTAGTGTCCGAGGGGTGTTCAGAAACACGCGTAATGGACGGAAGGGAAAGGACGAGGAGCAGACTGTTGTCTAGGTCTGTAAGTGTTCTGTGCGTGTCCCGTCTCGAGATCTAACGCGTATCAAAGGGAACTCGACGCCAACCCAGACAGTACGATGAGATAACAGCCAGCGGGACCCCGACCAGAGATGAATTGTGTGACAGGACACGTACCCGCAGGGGGAGTGCCGAAGAGATAATGGGAGACAGAGGGATAGGAGAACGGACTCGCGCAGAAGACACTGCCCCCGATGTTCACGCGAACCGAATTGCAGGAAGGGCGCCGCCCCCCTTAAAAAAAGTAACGTTAGGACCATAACCTAATCGCGGACTGGCCCCGCGAGCGTGCCGAAGGCTCACATTCCGGTGCAGACCGTTTTGATGCACCCTGGATGGACCCCGAGACCACTCCATCGATGGGATGACACAAGTGAGAGATAGCGGAAAAGTACGTCTTGGACCGCTAATGAAAAAGGCCCTTCCCAGACACCACACTGGGAAATGGCCTTAAGATCTTGATAGAAGAAGAACACGCCGCACTACTCAATAGGTACCGTACAGTACCAGAGAGGGGAGGCGGTGCACGGGGATAAGGACAACAAATTTCGTAGCCCAAGAACACTAAAGCCAAAACAAACGACGAGAGGAAAAGAGGCCAAAGCAGGAGGCGAGCTACGGGGAACCGCAGCAACAGCGGACAGGACTATAACCGACGGATAGGAAACATGAATAATCAACACCAATGCCATCTAATGCCTTCAAGCGTACGATTGCTTGGCAGGGAAAATAGTAAAATATGCAACGTACGTAAAAAAATGGAAATACATAGCATATATGTTTATATGACGATAACAAGAGGGAATGAGAAGACAAAACAAAGTGCACCTGGCGTGAACCTTAGGACTTGCCTGCATAGAGACCCCCCCACAGGCCATGGTTTGAAAAAACGTATCAGAACAGACAGGCCGCATTAGTGAATTCTTTGCTAGGGACAAATTACACTGAGGGTCCCTCAGTGACCCGTTCTCTCCTCCGCTAAGGATGAAGAGGAGGCAGGGAAGCTGCTTGTAGAAGTATACCCGAGAACAGCGATAACAGATTGTCAAAAAAGACTGTCACGTTTTCAGTCAAACGCCCCAATCAAAACAAAAGGCCATACCAGGAGCGGTCTGAGACTTTACCGTGGCATATGGAGAGATTTAAGCGAGATTTATTCTGCAATAAAGAACGCCAGAGCTCAATGGTTTTAATAGGATGAGCGGAGCACTAGTGTTAAATGAACCGGCGCCCAGGTTTTAAAAGTTTATCTAACACTGTCTGTATTGTTATATAAGAAAGTGTATTTAAAACATGGACTCTGTTCGAACGTGGATCCCAAGGCCCGGCGGTGTCACTGTATTGGCTCCTAGAAGAGCCTTTAGTGGGAGGAGGACGACTGGACATCACAGACACTTCTGCAGGCCTCACACAAACCCTGGTGTGCCAGAACTTCACGACCTTGAGGAGACTGGTGGACACTGCAGGACCAGACTTCAAGGACACGAAAGCAGTGGCCAAAGAACTCGGGCTACGATCACTGCGACATATGGAAAGCAACATCAACAAATGGATCAACAAGTTGTCGAAAGAAGAACTGCTTCTATTGAAGGAGTACCACGAAGGGACCGAAACACCCGATAAAGGCGACCCTTTCCCAGAACTGGAACTTTTACCGAAGCTTCATGGTTTTAATGGTTTGTACCTCGATACAGAAAAAAGACACGTTTTACCAATTTATGAAGCAAAAGGAAAGGAAATATACAAATGTTGTGTGAAAACTGTAAACAAAAGAAAGCTGGATGGGAGGAAAGACACTGTGTGGAGGGACAAGCTGGGGGTTTTAGACGACACTAAACCGACATGGAGAGTTTTTTATAAATTACCACTAAGAAAGCGAGCAGGTGATCTACAGTGGAGGATTTTACATG
>NC_062541.1:13243852-13306352 GCF_022655615.1 Tachysurus fulvidraco
TCTCTCTCTCTCTCTCTCTCTCTCTCTCTGACACTCTCTCTCTCTCTCTCTCTCTCTCTGACACTCTCTCTCTCTCTCTCTCTGACACTCTCTCTCTCTCTCTCTCTCTCTGACACTCTCTCTCTGACACACTCTCTCTGACACTCTCTCTCTCTCTCTCTCTCTCTGACACTCTCACACACTTGTTTTGGTGAACGAAGAGAAAGAGTCAGAAAAACTGTAAATGTGACTTCTCCCTGCATATGATGGTGAATGAAACATGCCCAAGCATATCTGACTCAGGTTGCTGCATCATGAGCCAGAAGAAGAGAGTGAAATATGAGAGGAGAAATTCCTTCACTAGGAAGAGTGAAAAGCAGGGAGAAAAAGGTTCTAGTGATTTATCCGGAACACTTTTGAATAAGTAACAGACTGAGGGTCCTTAAAGCATCTAGTCTGGCATTCAAGGACTATTTCCCACCGTGTCAATAGCCACTAAAAGTGAATTCCATTTAGTGGGAAAGCTCACGGTTTTATAGTTGCCAGAACTACCGTTTCAAATAGTGCTCGGGTTGAGATGTTTAACAAGACGTAATGTGCAATGTACCCGTGCGTTCACTTGCTAATGGATGTTTATTCAATAACCCTGGAAAAACTTTGGACTGGACTTGTGGTAAAAGAGATTCTATCAATCATCTGACCAACAGTACAGGTTTTACCTACAGAACTGAAATTTGTATTACAACTAAAACTATCGACAACCGGTAAAAACCTTTAGGAAGAAATTCCAGATGCCTTGATCCATTACTAGTAGACCTTCAAAATGACCTGAATGGGTCACGGGTAGAGGGGCCCCACAGGGCCGGGGCTAAATACTTTGCATTTTCAAGAGATGGAAAAAGGCCTCAGGAAAAAAAACATGGTGAGAATCTGCTAATGACTCCTGAAGTTTGACTACAAGTTAAATTCCAAAACTTACTTGTCATACTCTGCGTTGTCCCGATCACAGCGTGCATCCTTGTGCTTCTGCCAGTCTTTCCCGTGTTTGCAGGTGGTCAACAGAACCACATCTTCAGCATTATGAACATGATACAAAGCGTTCCTTGTGTCCGAGCCAATACCAGTGAGATAGCGCTTGCCCTTGAACACAAGCATGTACTTCCTAAATGGTGGGATAGTGTTGTACTTGAGGTATCCCCTCTCACCACCAGTTTTTGGATGCTCCTTGGGGAAAAGTGGGATGGACACGTCAAAGTGTGGCCGAAAGGTCTCTGTGCTGATACTGGCCTTGGCTAACATTGCCTGGCCGATGTCAAATCCCAGGTCCTCCGTGTAGTCTGGCCAGGTGCCCGAGTACAAGTTGAAGATCAGATGGTTTCTGCCGTCGTTCCACAGCGGCAGGCCCTGCACCTTGGCGCGCAGGTTGTGCACATAATGCGGGGAGAGCTGGTCCCGGTCTAACGTGTCCAAACTCAGCACGAATACGCACGCCTGGCTCGGGTCGGACGTGTAAAAGCGGGAGGTCTCAATAGTAGCCAAAATGTTCTGGTAGCTCTCGGAGATCTTCTCGCCTTTCTGCTGCGGGTACACGTACACCTTGAAGCCGTTCGGGCGACATAACGAGAAATCGAAGCACGAGTCCATGCGACAGCGCTTGCCCTTATACACGCTGGCGTGTACGTCCCGCTTTTGCCTGGGAGACGTGTGGATATTGTACTCCTCCGTGTCGGTATGGTCCCACGGACTGAAGGAGTTTAAGGGGTCGGAGAAGTGTGGCCACGGCTGCTCAGTGCGCCGGTGGCCGTGACGGCTGCGCTCATGCCGGCTCTTTACGCCCGTGGACACCGGGACGCCCCCGAAGTAAAAGAGCAGGAGCAGGAAGGCGCCGGTAAGCAGCGAAACCAGGTAGCGCTTTTTGGCCTGCATGGGTCCTAAGAGCCGGGCCCTGCGAACGTCTGCGAACAAATCTCGAAGTTTGGCTCTCACCGCCTACGGCTACTGTCACGCCGCTCCGCCATCTTCCAGCCTGCCAGGATTCCCGAGCCGCCTGAGCTTCCCTCTGCTTCGGATACCGATCCCGTGCCGAACCGCTGTTCCAGCGCATGTGGGCGACTTTACCGGTTATTCCCTCTCTCTCTCCCGCGACTGTCTAGTTGGAGCATTTTAAAGCGCCCCATATCTCTCTGTGCTGTAAAACAAACCCGGACTCACCGATTTCCTTCCCATTAAAATCTCACTTTGGTTCTGGTTATCTCTGAACTTCCATTCGGCGCGTCGCAGGGTTAACTTTTAATCCCAGTGGATTAAAAAAACCGATGATGATAATGATGATACTGTGAAGTGCACTAACACATCGACAGAGGATTAATCTGTTTCTGTGTTACTCCAGCTGTCCTCACACCTCCGTTAATTCCTTCCCAGTCTCTAAAAGGTGGAGGTCACTTCATCCAAATCTCACTAATCTCACGAATCCCTGCATTCTACTCTTTTCCTCGCGTGCGTCCGATCGTCACGCGCAATAAATGAATCCTTTGATGTGGACCACAGGACAGAGGCAGAGAGATGATGGTGATGATGATGATGATAAACAGCCAGGACACTTTGTACGTCTCGTACCGCTGGAGGATCGTCAGGAAGTTGCTCAGTCCGGTTTTCCTTCCTAATCACCATTTGCTCAGTTGTTCCGATTGTTACACTCTTACATTCCGATCCCGACACGACGGCGGATTACGTTACATCCCATTGCGCTGCATTGTGCGCTTTCATTGGTCAGTGTGACCACCGGAAAAGGCGGGGCCTCCAACGCACCCATTCATTACCGGAGTGCAGTCAGTGTAATAGACGTGATACGTAAAGTACGTAACGCGCAGTAACGAGTCTAGTAGTGTAGTGTAGTTATAGTGATGTCTGTCTGCCGTCTTACTCACACATCACAATATGCTATATAAAGGCGTCTCTCTCTCTCTCTCACTCTCTCTCCCTCTCTCTCTCTCTCTCTCTCTCTCTCTCGGAAACACACTCTCTGACACACACTCTCTCTCTTTCTCGGACACACTCTCTCTCTCTGTCTCGGACACACACACTGTCTCTATCGGACAAACACTCTCTCGGACACACACACTGTCTCTATCGGACAAACACTCTCTCGGACACACACACTCTCTCTCTCGGACACTCTCTCTCTCTCTCTCTCTCTCTCTCTCTCTCTCTCTCGGACACACACACACACTCTCTCTCTCTCTCTCTCTCTCGCGGACACACACACACACTATCTCTCTGACACACACAAACACACACACACTCTCTCTCTCTCGGACACACACACACACACACTCTATCTCTCTGACACACACAAACACACACACACTCTCTCTCTGACACACACACTCTAAAGAGAAAAAATAATTCGCTAATAATTATAATGTTTATTTCACATCTTATCAATTCAGTAAAATCTCCAGCAGTCTACAGGCTGTACAGACTGAACTACAGCTGGTTTAATATGATGTAACATAAAAATTCATAACACAACGATTACACGAATAAAATTAAACAAAAGTCTGGCAAAAATATCTCATCCCAATAAATCCAAGATGTTTTTATGACATACAATGCATCTCATGCTGTTAGGTTTGTCTGCATCCTGAGACTGAGACACACACACACACACACACACACACACACACACACACACACACACACACACACACACACACACACACATACACACACACACACACACTGAGGACAATAATCCTGTGCGGCCTTTACACCTGCATTTAAATTATGCTTTCTGTATGAATTTTTTATACAAAATAAAAAATTGATTTATATGAATTACATTTTTTTTTACTTTCCAAGCAACTGCTTGAGAATTTTTGCAACAATGCATTTGGACAAGCACTGACGATGCACATGATACTAATTAGAGAAAACTGTTAATACATAATTGAATGAAAACGTTTATTTCCTCATCAATATACTAGAAGACTTCTCTGCATCACTCCCTTGCTATCTGCTGCTCATTTACTCTACAGCCACCCTGCTGGCTGGAGCTGGACATTAAATCCCATTATAATGACTTATTAATGATCATTATCAATCATACCTAATCACAGCTTTCATGTCTGCAGAAGAATCTTTTATTTATTTATTTATTTAAAGTGCTGGACAGTAAATGATTGGACCATAGCAGCAGGTTGTTTCAGAGGTGGATTACCTACAGGATTTGCTTTTGTTCCCTGCTGCAGATAAGCAGCCCTGTGCTAAAGCACTTCCTTTTCCACACAGCGTAGCAACCTGCGATAAAAAGCCTAAAATTTGGGCCGCTGTAAACAAATACTCTTGTCTGAAGGAGGTACATCAGGGGTGCAGAGAGTTCTAAGATCAGTGAGAGACAAAACAGCCTTTGAGAGTCCTCTAGCAGACCCTGATTCATGGCCAGATAAGGCCACAAGAGATGATGTAACATGTTGCATTCCCAGAGAATCCTGAGTGCAGTGATAGAGAGCAGGTAAAGGAGAGAACACTGTGAGACAATCCCACAGCCTAAACACACCCTTATGGGAAAACCTCAACTAACTGATACTATTAACAGAGGAATTCTACTGCAGAGGTCATACATTCACGGTGGAGATCTATGGTTCATTTTAGATACCTAAAATTCTTATTATTATCATTTGAATAAAAGAAAAAAGAATGGAAATGGAGTCAAGTGCAAAAGTTATTTTTCATTTATATACAATAATAAACACAATATAAACACACACACACACACACGCACGCACGCAAGCACGCACGCACGCACACACACACACACACACACACACACACACACACACACACACACACACACACACAGCAGGTACAGTAGAATACACGGCCAGATATTGTGTGTACTATATGTGTGTGTTTATGTTGTTCCGTCAATTAAAGCCTTCTTCATTGTCGACTCTCTCAGATCCTAAACACTCTAAATGAGTGTTAGTGAATACATTTAAATGTAAATGCCCTGTTTGGTAAACTGCAAGTTACTGCAAGTCTAGCTTTGTCTTTAAGTTAATATTAGGTAGTGCTAGTAAGATAAATACACAGTATATGTTGAGTGCTATAAGTGCCTAATTAGAGCAATTCAGATTGTCCTTTTCCAGTTTTTATTATTTTTTTGTAAAGTAAAATGTCAAGAATATTTCTCAAGTTCATTTATACCTATTTCTTACGTCCACATGAAGGACGCAACCTTTATCACTTGACTGTATTATTTGGAATAATTAGGTATGGAATGGATTTTTATTAGCTTGAATCAGTTTGGTCATTTTATTTGTTGGATTATTTGGTGTTTGACCCTGATGCATATACAGATTAATAGAGCCGTATCATGATACATTGCCTTAATATCTTACATTAATTTTGCCATTATTCATGTAGGAGAATACTAATTTTCCTTGCTACACTGTATCTATTTCCAGCCTCCAACAGATAAGATGTTCAGAGTCTGTTTGCCCCAGAGAGTGAGCTCAGATGTTACAGAGCCGGAGGCATTTAGGGAATCGAACCACTACTCTGTGACTAATGCCGGCATGGTCACTGAGTAGGAGTCAAGTCTAAAAGTTCTACTCCTTTATTTATTTATTTATTTATTTATTTATTTATTTATTTATTTATTTATTTATTTATTTATTTATTTATTTGTTTGTTTGTTTGTTTGTTTGTTTATTTATTTATTTTTAACTCTTCCAAATGTCCTTTGAGTGAATGAATCTTTAAAAAAAAAAAAAAAAAAAAAAAAAGCAGAGCACAAGCTTTCAAAGCCTGAGTGAGGGTGTGAGGTGGCTAGATACCTCCTTGTTTCTTTATTTATTTAAGTGACCTTTCCATAGTGGAGAGCCAGCTTTCTGCAACATGAAAGTTTAAATTCTGGAAGATGTAGAAAGGGAAGGGTGATGGTGAAAGACCGCGAGAGAGATTTCACTGAGGCAGAAAAAAAAAAAGAAACACAAGACTTGAGCGACTTCAGGGAGACAGAGGCAGTAAATGAAGCGGAAAGGGTTAGATGTGCTGATAGGTTTTTGTCCTCATTAAAAAAAGCAGAGCTCTTGACTTCTGCACCCCGTTCATTTGTATTCCGACACAATTTATTCGGTACAGATTTGGACTAGGGAATTGGAGTATATTTTAGAGGTGAAGTGAGACTTTCTTAGCTAAAAGCTAGCAAAAGAGCCTTTACATTTGACATACTGTACATAGCAGGGCAATTAAAAAGTCTACGGAGGAAGTCTGAAGACCAGAACGCGCTGCATTTTGTATAAAGAGTAAAATACACAGCGTTCTATTTATGTATCATCATGTAATAATCATACATCTGAAATATACTGTATTTTCTATAGAGTAAGGAATATATTCTATATAATCTAGAGAATTCTTGAAGATTTTGGACTTTCAGTGAGAAGAGGACAAGCCTGTGAAGATCCCGATGTATATAGAGATGTTCCAGCTCCACTTCATGACAATTTCAGACATTCCAAGAGAAGATAACAACTCCATGTGGTCTTTAAGGACAACAACCTCCTCTCTAATACACAAATGTCAGACTGTATATGAATATAGAAAGAACATTATTCATAATAACACTCTCCAGTGTTTATAATAATTTATAATCACATCCTCCAGTGTTACCCAAATGAGGATGAGGTTCCCTTTTTGTCTCTGGTTCCTCTCAAGGTTTCTTCCTCTTCTATCTAAGGGAGTTTTTCCTCGTCACAATCGCCGCAATCGCCTCAGGCTTGTTCATTAGGGATAAATACAAACACATTTAAATCTAAGACTAATATTAATCTTGTACTAATATTAACTTTTTGTACTATATTGGGACTATTTTGTTCCTATTGGGAGTATTGTAATATTACTAATCTTTATATACAGTATTTTGTATGTAACAATTATTTAAGAACTACTTCATTATACGGTTCATGTATACATATGAATGGAAAACTACATATTATAATGTGCAAGAGAGGAAGAAAACAAAAGACTGCAGTCTGGCCTGTAATTTAGTTCAAAAGGAAGAAAGGAGTGTGATTTTAACACACACACACACACACACACACACACACACACACACACACACACACACACACACACACACACACACACACACACACACACTTACACTTTGGTTCCTCTCTTTCATGACACACAGGCAGGACATTAATGCACCCTTCACAGGTAGAGATTAGATCAGCGAGCATCTTTCTTCACCCCTCTGAACCCCCCCATGCATCGGCATACATTTCCCAGCTGCTGAACATCACCAGGCAGCTGGATAGATGCCCCATCAGCTAGGAATCCTCAGTTCTAACACTGACACCCCACATTCTGCACTCTAATTCTTCCTCACAGTCAGCTAGCAGATCCAAGGCTTGCTCACACCTTCTTTCTTTCTTTCTTTCTTTCTTTCTTTCTTTCTTTCTTTCTTTCTTTCTTTCTTTCTTTCTTTCTTTCTTTCATTCATTTATTCATTCATTCATTCATTCATTTATTTATTTATCAAACTCTAAAAGTAGTCTGGCTCTTATCACATGTCAGCACTTCTGGTCTTGCTGGGAAACCCCAGGAGATTACAGAAGGGGGGCAGAGGAACCTTAGAGGAACCTTAACATCATTTCATCACATTAAGAAAATGTAAAAAGTGTAAAAACAACCACATGTAAATCAATTATTAAACCAACAAATTTTAAATAAATACATTTAATTGCTAACAAATTTAAATATTTAAATATTTATCAGCTTAATTCATTAGTTAATGCAAAATCTCTTAAGGCTTAAACAACAAGTCCATTAATAAACAAACCAATAAATAATAGATAAAAAATGAATAAACACATAAATCAAATTGATAGCAAATCAAAATCTGTATATATTTTAATATTTTAATTATTTACATATTTGATTAATTAATTAGACAATATTAATGTATTAATTTAAACAATAACGATGTTTTGTTCATAAGTATTCATGTCTTCCTGAGTGCAATATTTAAGTGTTAAGTGTACTTAAAAATAATTTGTTATGAGTAACTAGAGCTAAAGTGCTTATAAAAGGTTTGCACACACCTGCTAAGATTGTAGGGTTTTTTTGTGACTGGAAAAAAAATTGTCCTGCTACAAAAAAAAAAAAAAGAGAAAGAAATTATGTAAAAAAATCAAACAAAAAAATAATAAAATAAATAAAGATCCCCTTACCTTTGAGTGAGTGTGATATAGAATTAAATAAATAAATAAAATAAAAATATAGAATAATTTTTCCCTGCCACAAAAAATAAATAAAAATAAATTCTGTAAAACAACAACAACAACAACAACAACAACAACAACAACAACAACAACAACAGCAGCAAAAATATAATACTTATTTTGTCTATACCCCCCCACCTTTAAGGGAGTGTTCATTTCATGTGTTTGCTTAACATGAAAAATAAAATAAATAAATAAATAAATACAATCACCAGGTTGTATAAGCATTCAAACATAAGTGTGTAACATATTAAACATAAGTCGCCAATGAAGTGATTCACATTAACCCCCTTCATATGACTATGCCTACTTTAATTTTCTGTTTTTTTTTTTTGTCTCTCCCTTAAATACTTCTATTTGTCTTGCACTTGTATTTTCCTGGATGCTGTAATGATATTAAAGGTGTAAAAATATCTGACATAATTTAGTATCTTGGATTCATTTCAGCAGGATTGTAAAGACCTTTCATTTTCACTGTATATTCAGAATTGTAGCTGAAATACCAACTGTGATGGCTGCATTTACATAGGAACGCATAAATGTGGTACTAAAGCCAGTACCTCATGAAATGTCATTACTATTTCACATCAGAGATTTGGGACAAGAACATAAACCAAAACTGGCATGAATGAAGGTTGAGGTAGAAACAAAGACTTTATACAGTCATTTATTGCCCCAGGTAAATATATTCATACAAAAAAATTTATTTACAAAAACTATTGTATTTGACTTTTTTCCAGTTCCAGCCAAATAATAAAAACTGTAATAAGCAGGAGGATCCAAAACATATTAATAAATTCATGATATGAGGTTAAACAATTCCCGGCCATGACTTTTGTATCTCGTAATCCTTTGTGGCCGTGAAAAATTTAGTTTGTGGTCTGGAAATATAAATACATGTATTATCTCATGGTCTCGATATATTTGTTTGTGAGACGCTTTATTAAAAACAACCACACTAGTCATATCAAAAGCTCTGTATATATTTACATATTTAAAAGCACATTTTATTTTCTGTCCAAAAAAAACATCGAAGAATCGGAGTCAAGGCAGGACTAAACAGGCTAAATGTTAAAAACAAGCAAGCCGACATCCATAAAGCATGGAATTAACAAAAGGATCGATAACGTCACAGAAGGGATTCTGGACTGAGATGTGACAATGAGTCAGTGAATGTTTGGATATAGAAAACTGAGGTGTGTAATCAGTAATCAGGGGAATGGAAAGTGGACCCTTTTGGGCCCTTGAGCAAGACCCATGCTGAGATTCACTGTAATGTACGTATATGTCATAGTGAATGAGAAAAAGATTCCTTTTGATGATGTTTTTTTATAGTTCGCTGGCTGGAGATTATGGAAAGTTTAAATTGCTTTTTTTATTTGCAGGAGTTCCTTCAGGCATATATATATATATATATATATATATATAATTAATTTACTGTATATACTTCAGATATTCAGCTTGTATGTGTGAAGGAGGAGCTTTTACATGGAGGCACCTAAGATATCAAATCTGTCTTAATAAACCCCCCAATTTCGTCATTTGCCATTATTCAGCTCTGCCCTATCATTCAACAGATACCAGCCCAGGAGGGTAAAGGCTAACATGGCTAAACACATTTTTTCCCTCAAACTGCTGCTCATGCTGTGTCACAGTGAGAGGAATGTTCTTTCTACCCTCGTTCCACATACATGAGCTCACACATGCCCGTGACTGCTTATAGTCACGCTGATAGACGAGTAGAAAATATAGCCAAAGTTTCGCCATTGACATCTGGATACAGATGACTGTAGAGATTAAAACTGCTGATTATAAGCAGAAAAAACACTTTTCTGTTGTGTCACTCGTATATTAATTTTTAATACAATTATTACATTAATAAATAAAGTGACTCAATTTTTTATCTTTGTCCAGCTGGCATGAATTCTACTGCTTTGTGTTACCAAGCATTACTGAAGCATAAAACATTCACCGTTTTATTCAATGTGAAGCATAATATTCATAATGTCAGCTAATTAATTGGAATACATTCAAAATAGTAAAACCATCCAGTTTCTGTAGCGCTTCTTTAGAGGTCTTTATTTTGTCACATATACATTACAACACTGTGAAATCCTTTCTTCACATATCCCAACTGTGGAGGCTGGGGTCAGAGCACAGGGGCAGCCGTGATACAGCACCACTGGAGCAGGGTTAAGAACCTCAGCTCTGTTAATCACGTTCATTATTTCTTCATTTCCCTGCTTATATGATCTCACTACTGATGTATCATGAACTGATACATGTTTGTAATAATATTCTAATCAGATTACTTAAAAAAAAAACACTACTCAAGGAGAATTTAACTAAGAAATGATTTCATCTGTGTTATTGTTTATGAGTATCTGAAAAAATACTCTCATGTAATTATGATGCTGTCAGTGCCATTTTTATTGCACATAATAGATGCTGGCTGAATGACACAGTGCTTGACTGGCATTTCTGGGAGTGATGGCCGTGTGCCAGGGTTGTGTGTGGAGTAGCTCTAATGCTGAATCAGGCGAGCGGAGTGGCCTCAGACGAGAACACAATGCGTGGCTTTCCATAAGAAAACAGGCTGCTGAAAGAACAATATCGCAAGCGAGAAGCTTTTAGCATGCATTACTATTGTCACAACTTATGTGGGTGTGTGTGAAAGTGTAGCCGAAGCACAGCTTCAGTGTTCGGCTTGTGTGTTATGAGTGGGTTAATTATGAGAACAATGGAGTGTTTGTGAGAAGGTCAAGGTTAACCCTAGCTTGTTTCAGAGAGTTCCTTGTGTAGTCTCTGTGTGAAAGCAACTATCTGTTGCCCCTTTAATATTTCATCTGTGAACTAAATGGCCCAGGACATTATGCTTTGGGCAAATCTCACAAATTACAGAAACGTTTACAATTCTGTATGGTACACCACACAGCCTTTCATCATGCATGCATTTTTGAGGCATGTTATACATTTTATGACAAGCATAACTCAGGAGCTGTCAAATAAACCAACCTTGTCTGATGCATTTCCTCACTTTTTTCCAGCAGGTTGACTTCAAATATACAGGCTCAGGCTGCGAGTGTGATACTTGAAGGAAATTAGGTTCCACTTGGGCATAGAGGGTTATGGGCAAATTGATATGATGGTCTGCTCTTTGCATTAATGCGTTGCAATGCACACCAAAGGCCCTTTGTGAAAACCATTAGTCTTACATAACTCCCTGGTTCATGCCAAAGCATTTAGTGGAAACAAAACATAAAAAATACAGACGGCCTTGGCAGCCTGCGTTCATTATGAATAATTGCATAACTTCCAATAAGCAAGTGCACACACACACACACACACACACACACACACACACACACACACACACAC
The DNA here is from genome assembly GCF_022655615.1 of Tachysurus fulvidraco. NCBI lineage: Eukaryota > Metazoa > Chordata > Actinopteri > Siluriformes > Bagridae > Tachysurus > Tachysurus fulvidraco. Next base: position 13,255,501 of record NC_062541.1, read on the forward strand.
ACACACACACACACACACACACACACCTAAATCTAAAATCAAAATCTAACATCAGGAGCCAAAAGAAAACCTTTTCTTTTGGGTGGTTATCTCATAGGGACCACCGAAATGTTGCCAGAAGGTGAAAACATCAAATATTTTCCCTTTGGTCCTCACACACACACAGACACACAGACACACAGACACACACACACACGCTGGTATGGAAAGTATTCAGGTCCACCTGTATGTAAAATACTGGGATCTTATATCAAGGCTCTTGCGTGAGCCTCAGGACAGCTGGAAAGCAACGATCTGGATTGTGAAGCCACAGGCAAGAAGCTGGATACCAATCAAAAACACCCACCCACCCTCCCACACACACACACTTACACACACGCCAGTAGCATGAACAGATGAACACCCACACCTACAGCTGTGTCCGCCAAGCCTCGGAGGAGCAAGGCCTCGTAAATCACACTCTGCAGGTACACCATGTGTGCTAAGAAATAGGAATCTCTAAACATGAACTTTTGGCTTATCTGTGTGTAAATACTACAGGATGGTGCACTGCAGCTTGGGAGAAGGCTCACTGCAGCTTTCACAAACACACACACACTCGGAATCCAAGATTTATCTCAAACAAACCCATGCCAGCACGGAAGAGTCAGTCACCATCTGAGGACAAGCCATGTCTTTTTCTGTCTTAAGAAATATAGACAGTGCCGAAGTGCTGGTTTGCTTATAAAGACCACTGAGACAGGCCACCAGGAAGACTCGGGTCAGCGAGTAGCTGCCTTGAAGATTTATAGACCGACTTTTTGACGTAAACAGGCTCCTCAGAGAACGGAGGGAATGTCTCTGGGTTTGAACTTGTTTTAACTCTCATTTAACTCTCTCTGCTAAGAGCCAGACAGCTGAAGAAAAAGAAAACGTGAAATGCCTTTTTCCCCCCCTTCTCCAGAACCAGAGGGAGTTAGGGTGGGTCAAAGGGAAAGCAGTGCTGGGGGAGTAATCTGATAGAAATGAAGGTTAGTCTGGGGGTCTTTGCTCTGAATTTTACAGATAACACAAGTGATTCTGTTATCCAGGACAGACAAAGATGACGTAAATCGTTGGATAATTGGGTCCTGCTGGAATACAACGACTGTATTAATACATCAGAATTAGGGAAGTAAGAGGAATGAGAGTACATTATTCCAAATGAAGAGATAACAGATTCGAAAACAGACTTTATTTGGTTGATTGATTTAGGGAAATCTTACAGACAAGTTCACCAGTCATCTGGTTAAGACCATAGATGTGAAACATCATTCATCCTGTCATTTAGTCAGGGTTGCAGTAGTTGAAATTAGTACTTAGTTTGTGTATATTTGGGGAAAAATAACCAAATAAATTCATTAGAATTGATGCCCGATGACGCCTGAGATAGGCACAGGCTCCCCGTGACCCGAGAAGTTCGGATAAGCGGTAGAAAATGAGTGAGTGAGAGAGAGTGATCAGAATTCATTAGTAAATAGAGGTCAGGTACGAAAGCAAGCAAGCAAACAAACAGACTAAACAACATCCGTAATTGATACCGTTTGTGCAATCGTGTTATGCAGATAAGTGTCATGTAATGTCATAGCCAGATTTTGCAGACTGTACTGACACGTCTTGCAATTCTAAATTATTTTCTATTGCGTTTCCAGGAACATAGTGGTAGGGTTCTATTTAATAAAAAAAAAAGTATTGAAAAGCTTCTGTTTCAGGCCACAGAAACATTGGGGGTAAATGGAAACACACTGCACCAATGAAACCGTGTATATCACAAGTTGTTAGCAAATGGTCCGGCAGATAAATTACTTACGCTAACTCTTTCCACACCCATCTCCCCACTGGCCACAATACCTAGCCTGGCATACTGATTAAAGCTAGGCCTGTTGTGCTGCTGCAGGGAGAGAAGCAATCAGTTTGGCAAGTGATTAATCATTGTGAATCCTACAAACTACTCTGCTATCATGCTTTTAGAGGCAGCGGTAGCAGTAATTATGATAAGGCAAGGCAATATAGCAGCTGACACCAACAGCCATCAGTCCCATTAGGAGGGCAGAGGGAGGGAGGTACCTGGTGCTGCAGAACACATCAGTTGATGTCAGACAGATAAAGGCTTGCTGCATGACTCAGAGCCAGAGAGAGAGACATGATAAAAATGATGAGTACTCCTTTGACCTGTAATGAATGTCGAGAGACAAAGTGGGCGGGCGCTAGAGAGAAAGTGGGAGGAGAAGTCTAATGCTCCCTCCAGTGTTTATCGCTGGTCTTGTAACCTCTCTGTTCCAGTTCTGCTTCAAAAGGGTGTTAATAGCAAAGCAGAGTGAGCTTTCAAAACACTGTGGAGTATTATTTTTGCTATGTTTGTAACACAATTTCACAGAAATAATAGCTTACAAGTTAAACAAGTGTGTTGTAGGGCTTTTGCCTCGCATTTATAGTCTCCGGCACATACACATCATCATTTTAGCACTAAGAATACCATTAAGATAAAATGCTTTTGGAGAGGAGTTAATAGTATTTGACTGAACGCTTTAATGGAACGGGCTTGATCCAAACCACAGGTTGGTGGGCATTTCAGGAATAATCCCAGAAATAGCCAGAACAGTTAAACAGGCCTATGTCCAATGGGTTGAGAAGTATTTAAAATGTTATCTGAAACGATACGATACAGCATTTATCTTTAAGATTCTTCTTAAATTTACTTTACATCACAATCCTCCATTACTGTACATGAGACCTGACAGCTACATATACATCATCTACAGCATCCACACAGGAGTCACTGTACGCTCATTACAGAGGGCTCATACTGCACAGCATGCTGCAACTATTGCACTGCATCTCTTTACTGTAAATGTCATTGTACAATATACATGAATATTACATGTACATACATTGGTAATAATCTCAAACCCTGATTTTCCCGGGGCAGACTCTCAAATGAAGCGCTTTTTGGCCATATATTTATAGTTATACATAATATAATAAATAGGAAGCTGTGTATGAAGCAGATGGAGCTTAAATTAAAAAAAAAAATTCTTCATGAAGAAGAGTTAAACACGGTAACGTACGAAACGTAAAATTGGGCAGAATAAAAGTGATAAAATTAATATTTTTTTGTTTTAGAAAGAGCTAATTGTTACCTCTATGTTCTAATTGGCATAGCTTATTGATGCTAGTGTAGCTGTAGCTATAGTTGTAGGCATAGTTCTGCACAAAAAGCTAATGTCTTCTGCTCATGTCGCTAATCAGACAGTCTAGGTTTCTCTGGAGGTCTTTTTCGTTAGCCAGGTGCTTGTTCATTTGCTTGTAGTTTGAAGACTTGACTACTGCAACTTAATCCTGGCATCCCATCAGTTCCCTGTTCCAGTGCTGATCCAGAACGAAGAGGAAGCCTTTATTTGTATTTACATATACATTACAGCACAGAGAAAGTATTTTCTTTACATATTCTTCCTAACAAGGTCAAAGCACAGGGTCAGCCATGATACAACACCGTGGATCAGAGAGGGCTAAGGGCCAGTTGTGCAATGTGGCAGCTTGGCAGTGCTGGGTCTAGAATCATCAAGCTTATTTTTATTAACTCAGAGCTATAACCATTGAGCCACCATTGGCTGCATACTCAGAGACTAAGTTTTCCTGCATCACCTCATTGCCCCTGAACCCAATACAGCATCATATACAGTAGCTGCTCAAATAAGACACAAGACACTAAGCTTACAAACATAAAATAAACTCCCAGATCAGATCCCATGTTCCTGAAGACACTGATCAAACCATGCATCAAATCTGTCAGCTCGACATGACCCTCCATCCTTTAAGATATAAAGCAGATCTATGATGGCTGTTCTCTGTTCTGACACCAAGGTGGAGGAATGAACTTTTCCTGGCTGCCTGAACCACTGATTTTTTTTTTTTTTTAGTTTTCTTTGCAAAAACTCCCTTTAGCATCAAGATTTCCTCAGCGCTTGGCCTGATTGTGCTAGCATGACGATATGTTTTTCAGCTAAACATCGTTCAGTGTACTGTATACGCAGGCAAATCAGTACCAAGGTGTAAGAATTATTTGACTAGTAAACCTCTACTGAAATTTAAATGCCTTTCCAAAAAGATCCTCAAACCATAAATGATCATAACATCACTGAAGCTCTAGTGATTTACTTAGCTTTGATACTCATTTACCTCCTCTCATCCCTATTAAAAAAACAAGAGGTAATTACACATCTGGTGTAATCATCCATGTCCCTTGTTATCTGCTCGCTGAAAAGTCTCACTCGGTGGTAGTTGTTTTGTCAGTGCTGGGATGCAGAGCTGCTTGATCTACGATGATGTAGCATTGCTGCAAGTTTTGCTCCACCCAGCCCTGTGCCAAGCCTATGCCCTAGAGATAGACTTGCTCCCAGGGCTGAAAAAGCTTCCAGCTGGCCTGCCAGACCCTGCAGACCCCTCACGCAAACGCACGCTCACACAAACACACCCCTGCCCTTTCATCGGGCACACTGCCTGGCCCACACATGCTCACATCAAAATCTGACAGGAGTATTAACAATATGCCACATCCAAACTCCCCATCATTAATCTCCCACACTTCTGCTGAGGTATCCCAGGGGATTTAGATGAGACACAAGTTTGAAATAGATGCAGGATACTTTGTGGTCGAGGGCTTGGATCGGGAAAAAACAGAACATTAGTACAAAACAATGGCGGCTTTGTGATGAAAAAACACTCTAACAGCGCCGGGCCAGGAGGCTGAGAGGGAAGCCATTGTCTGTCAAAGCACATCAAATGGACTTAATTAATACCCCTGACTCCAAACAGATAGCATCATGAGCTTCAACATGTTCCTGTTCCATTAATTTAGGAAGAAAAGAGATGGTTAAAGGGAAAATGAATTAATGTGTCAAAGTGATATACAGTACAACAAATAAAATGCTTCACAGCTCAAGGTTTCTAGGTTCCTGAGTTAGTGTGACTGTGTGGAGATTTTCTGCTTGTTCTCTCTGTGCCTGTGCAGATTTACGACAATCGGCAGATGCCCTGATGCAAAGTACCTTACATTTTTAGGTCATTTTATACATCTGAACAATTAAGGATTAAGGGACTTGCTCAGGGGCCCAGCACGGCCGGCTTGTAGGTGTAGGATTCGAACTTGCCACTTTCCGATCAGTAGTCAAACACCTGTACCACTAGGTTACCAAAACCCCCACACATGTAGATTTCCTCTGGGTTTTCCAGTTTCCTCCCATCTCCAAAAAACAGTGGGTAGATTGGTGAAGATAAACTGCCCCTAGCTTAGGAGGGTGTGAACATGTGTGCCTAGTGCAACAGTGTGACGCACCGGGTGTGTGTGATCCGCACAGACTGCCTCAGCAGGATAAAGCAGTAACTGAAAGTGTGTGAAAGTGAATAATTGAATCAGTAGGAACAATACCCGTCGTTGCTAATGGCAACAGAGACATATAAAATATCCTACACTATCTTTAACATGGCTGTGTTTAACAAACCCTTAGTTACATATAAAGATAGAAAAATTATTGGAGGAGCAAAAATATACTTGCTTTTAATGAACTTTTTTAATATAAATAAAAATATAAATATAAATAATTACCTCCGCACAAAATTACAAGCTCAACAGAATTGAAAGAGAAATATATTTTTTGAGCAATAGTAAAATAATTTGACCTTTTGAGTAATACTAAACACATTAATGGGTTCTAAAATTGTTTATACCCAATGACTGCACTTTTAACTGACATGAGTAATGATGGATGATTTATTGCTTTTAAATAAAATGGTATCGAACAAAACAAAACAAAACAAAACAAAAACTCTTTCATGTATTATAATGTGCTCATAATCCTCTTAAGGTAAGTACGAATCATCATCAGCACCCCTATTCAGTGCCTGAAAGCCGTTGAGGGCAATTCTTCTTTCATCTGATTGCAATAAATGTGAGTCATCTTCTTCACTTATGTCTGGCGCAAGGCCAGGGCGGCTGTCCAGACATGTCTAAAAGAGAGAAAAAAGGAGGAAAAGGAAGAGGGGGGAAGATCTGAACATCTAGTGATGACACATCATTTTTGTTTCTTGGGAACACAATGGAAATCACGTGTTCGCTCAGGAAGCCTAGTTTCCCAACTTATATTCAAAATATGGGGTGATGTAAGAAACTTACTGGAACTAGCAAATTGTTCATTAGTCCTAAAGAAACAAATAGGAGAAGTTCTAGAGAAACTAATCGTTTGTATTCAGAAGACTGATTAACGTAATGTGGAATCGGGCGGTTCCTTTAAGCGTAAGGAGGCAATAATAGAGATGTATATGCTCTAAGAGGAGGCTGACTAAACAAACGTTGAGTAAGTGAACGTCTTCTGCACTTGCTCAACGTTCTACGTCGCCAACTGAATATTTTTCCACTGTATCAACAAGATCAGATCTACAATAAGGTCCTGCTCCTTATGTGTAACTCTTATAGTCTATAGTCTATTAGCTCTGAAACAGCTAATAAGGTTATGATATGTAATAAACATGGTGAATGTTTATGACAATGAATGAACTCATCTTTAATTATATGAGATGTTTCTTTGACATTTATGGAAGGAGTTTCCAGTGTCAGTGCTTTGTAAAGGCCTGGAAGTTTTCTGCCATGAGAAAGTCTTTGAGAGAGGTTTGTGCTTTCTAGTTTCTCGGTAAAAATGAAGAAGTGGATCTGGTATTATTGCATTAAAAAAAAAAAAAAGAAGTGACACAAGGTCTGTTTAGTAGTTCCTATAACGATAACACAGATAACAGGAACTAACTTGCCTTGTGCATTTTCTGGCCACGGCAGCCAACGTGTGTATGATGTGTTGTGGAATAATGTTTCATTAAACGTCTTGTGGATGTGTTGCAATAAAAAAATTCCCCCGGAAGAGCTGGAGGAAGTGTCTGGGGAGAGGGAAGTCTGGGCATCCCTGCTTAGACTGCTGCCCCCGCGACCCGGCCCCGGATAAGCGGTAGAAAATGGATGGATGGATGGATGGATTTCTTGGAAGAACTGCTCGGCTTTAAGAGAGCGAAGAGAAAAATGCTGAGGTGTAGCTAAAAAAACCAGCACTAAAATCTTTGATCTAAATGATTGCTCATTATAGAGCAGCTACATATATTCATTGGGATCAATGAATTATACTGTCTATCTATCGGTCTATCTATCGGTCTATTTATCTGTCTATTTATCTGTCTGTCTGTCTTATATGATCTTTTTCTACTATGTTGTAGTATAATTATGGAAGGACATGATATCAGCCTGATATCTATAATTTCTTGGAATGAATTTGATTCTTTTAAGAAAGTCTAGGCATTGAAAGGGAATTTCATCCTGCTGGCAGAATTTATACAACTCAATGATACAAAAGATGCCCAATGAATTTATATTAAATGGAACTGTACAAACAGGGCGTACGGTCACATGTTGGCACATTTGCCGCACACCTCCTTGCTTGAGGGTTTGATTCCTATCTCTGCCCTGTCTGGAATTTATGTTCTCCCCACACTTCAGTGGTTTCCTCTGGGTTCTCTGGTTTCCTTTCCAATCCAAGGCATGTGCTGTAGACTAATTGGCATGTCTAAATTGATTGCAGAGTGTGTGAGTTTGTGTGTGTGTGTGTGTGTGTGTGTGTGTGTGTGTGTGTGTGTGTGTGTGTGTGTGTGTGCGTGTGTGATTGTATCTTGTGATAGGTTGACGTGTGGTCCAGTGTCCCAACCATGTGCCCTGAGTCCTCTGAGATAGACCACAGGTTCCCAGTAACCTTCTGTAGGATGAGTGCTACAGAAAATGGATGAATGGATGAAACTATGGGGCATTTTGCTCAAGATGGTGGACCAGGTTCCCAGTTTCAGCTGTGCCACATGCTCTCACAGCTAAACAAGCTTCATTGGAGAAGGGACCTCCAGACAACCGGCTACAGTCAGCGGACACAATGAGAGTGAGAAGCAGCTGTGTGTGTGTGTGTGTGTGTGTGTGTGTGTGTGTGTGTGTGTGTGGTGGCGCTAATGATAGACAGTGCCAGCATGAGCTCCTCATTATTGGTTAGAGAGGTTAAAGCTGTTGGGAGACAGAAAGAGGGAGAGTTGGGGGGGAGGAGATGGAAGGGTTTAGTGGCCATGCTGGCTTTAATGAGCATGCTCACAGCACTCTATTGAACTTAGTGGCGCCTGGAGGCTGCTGAAAGTGCACGGATTCCCTACCGGGCTGCTTAACTGGGCAGAGGTGACTGCCAGGTATTGGCAAGTCATAAGTACGAGTCTCACACACACGCTTGGACATGGGCACATGATCAGTCCTTCAAGATAATGTGAAAGAATTTTAAGTGGAGTAATACTGTGTTGTGTGTGTGTGTGTGTGTGTGTGTGTGTGTGTGTGTGTGTGTGTTTGGGCAGATTTGAGGTGTAGGTTGACTGTAGCTGAAAAGGTGAGCACCACATACTCAGCTTAAAAACTGCCTTTTCCATTGTACAGTTTTTCCTATTGTGTGTGTGTGTGTGTGTGTGTGTGTGTGTGTGTGTGTGTGTGTGTGTGTGTGTGTGTGTACACGTGGCTTAGGATATTGAAGATTCTTGAAACAGCTATGGGATGTCGGTCCAAATATTCTCCTGATACAGACCATCTGTGGATATCTGGGGACTCCACTTTAAGTGCAATGCAGATAGAGATGCAGGGAACATTCTGGAAACAGAGAGAATCAAAACAATTCTTTAAAAGACAGAGATAAAAGAGAGATTAATAGCAAAAAACAAAAGATCATGTGTAAAAGAACGCTTGCAGCGAACCATGACAAACTAAAGTTAAGTTAAAAATATTTTTCTGTAAATGTGTGAAATTTCACAGAAGATAAATCAGATGCCTGACCTGTCCCTGTTGAATTAGATGTTTCAGCTTACCTAAAGCACACAAGGATTTGAGTGCACAAACGCACACACACACGCGTGCACACACACACAGACACACACACACACGCACACACACGTGCACATACCTGGCTTCTCTGAATATGGCAAGCTCTCAGGGTGCTGCCTGTGATATTTAATTCATTTGATGGTGTGTAGATGCCTCCTGAGTTCACACCATCCACAGTCAGAGAAGAGGAGCGAGGAAGGAAAGATAATGATGGAAAAGGAAAATAGAATATATTTGCTAACATGTATAGCGAATACAAATAGAATAAAGCAACCTTGCTTATGTAGAAAAGAGTGACACAAAGAGAGATGGAAGGAGTGAGACAAAAACAGAGACAGGAGATAAAAATGAGATATGAGGAGATAAGTGTCTCTGCCAGAGACGCTGTAATGAATGATCGTCTCTTTCGTTCTGCTCGGCTCTCAGCCTCTCTCCAGCTAGCTTCAATTCCCTCCATCAGCAAAATGAGTTAAGCCGCGTGTGTGTGTGTGTGTGTGTGTGTGTGTGTGTGTGTGTGTGTGTGTGTCCAGGTCAATTTCAGTGTGCTGTGTAGATAAACCCAACACCCAGGAGAGAATGGATGTTGTTTTAAAGGATATCCCATCTCCCAGAGAACACACGTAACCCAGTTGAACAGCATCTACTCTTCCCTCATGTTATTGTATTATATTAAGTGTGTAGTGAAGCCAGCTAATGCAGATCGACCAAACATGGGACTGAATTAAAGTGTTTCCTGATCTATAATAATTAAATCATTTCAAAGATTCACAAAAAAATAAAATAAATAAATAAATAAATAAATAATTTGCCATATTGAAATTTTTCCTGCAGTGCTGCTGAATTCTTCAGTCTGATTACTTAAAAGGTATTGATTTGTATTCTACAATGACAGCTCTGACTCATCTATTTTCTGCTTGCAAGGCCAATCACAGGGTTTTAAGGTGCTTTATCGATCTAATACATGACCTGATCTAAAGCGACAACTCCATGTCATCTAAGACTATAATAAACTTATAAAATGATAACATTATATTTTCCACAGTCCTGTAATAAGGAAAGAATGAGCACTTACAGCACTAGTTAGCTTAGAAATGCATGTCTAAAGATCATCGATAGAGGGATTTTTTTCAGGACTTTTTATTTGAACATTTCTTTAGTTAGTTAGATATTTATGTGGTGTTAACTTTAAGAAAGAGAAAGAGAGGCTGGTGAGTGAGTAATGCGAGGGTTAACACGAAGGATCTTGCATATCATAGCATAAATGTAGCAGAAATAAACCGATAGAAGGAACAAGTTGTTCTTTAATTCATTGTGGTGAAAGAGAAATGAAACTCATGGTGGTTACGCGTCTTACCACCTCGTCGTCGACTCATTTGTTCGGAACAGCACAAACTCTCGTATTTAAGGCTTTTGAGTTCTGGACCCCATCTAAAGAGCGTTCCTCCAGTTTTTTAAGACATGGCATATGGGGATTTAGCAGACGTAAAAGGTCAGGAGAAGCGATTTGAAAACTCGACTTTGTTTTCACTGCAAACTGCATCACAGACAGGAGAGAGTGCATAAATCTTTACTGTCCCTTTAACTGTGGCTGTGAAGATGCGGAGAAAGAAGAGGAAGAAGAAGAAGAATATGAAGACATAGAACAAGGTGACAAAGACAAAGAAGAAGAGGAAAAAATACAAAGAAGAAGAAGAGGATGAAGCAGATGAAAATGAGGTGGAGGAGGAGGAAGAAGAAGAGGTAGAAGAAGAAGAAGAAGAACAAGGTGACAAAGACAAAGAAGAAGAGGAAAAAAGACATAGAACAAGAAGTGGATGAAGCAGATGAAAATGAGGTGGAGGAGGAAGAAGAAGAAGAGGTAGAAGTAGATGATGATGAAAGACAGAGGAAAACAAAGACAAAGAAGACAGAAAAAGCAAAAGGAGGAACTGAAGAAAAGTAATAGACACGAGAAGAGACGATGGTGCATGATAAATAAAAACCTTTCCTAGTCGTGTCTGCGTATTTCATTAACAAACACAAGCACACCATTAAGACACATGCAGACCAATGCGTGTAATTTATTAATGCATTTATTACAGTTTTAATATTTGTTTCCATCATTAGGCACAATATACTGTATGTATATGGAGGAAAGGTCAGGGCTCTAAAGGTTTGGTCTGCATGCCTGTTTCATATACCAGAGCAGAAAAGAATAACACAGCATGCTACAAAATGGCAGAAATCAAACTGTTGTTTTCACCCATATATGCTAATGTGTAGTTATCTGTGTGTTAGGAGAGAGAGAGAGAGAGAGAGAGAGAGAGAGAGAGAGAGAGAGAGAGAGAGAGAGAGAGAGAATACATTATGCAGTGTTGTTTCTCAAATCAGTACCAGGGCCCCAGATGGTTTGCATTTTTGCTCCTATTGGTGAGACAAAATGATCCAGTGCCTTTACTGACTTTTCAGCTGATTGTGTATGAGGAGTGAACTCACACTCTCTACTACTTCAGATTTTAAGCCAGCCAGAAAGAGCTGATGCTTTTCTCTAGTTCTTTCCTTATTATAATACAGGAAAAAAAAAAACATAAAATCACAGATCTATCCATCCATCCATCCATCCATCCATCCATCCATCCATCCATCCATCCATCCATCCATCCATCCATCCATCCATGTACCCATTGACCCATCCACGTACCCATTGACCCATCCACTCACCCATCCATTTAACCACCCACCCATCTATATATGTACCCACCCACGCATCCTTCCACCCATCCATCTATCCATACACATACCCAAAATCCCACCTGTCTATCCATCCATCCATCCATCCATCCATTCATCCATCCATCCATCCATCCATCCATCCATCTATCTATCATGTAGGTGTAGCAAATACTGTATATAGTTTAGTTATAGTACGTTAGACAGTCTTGAGACAATTTAGACACAGCTCTTGTGCATCTCACTGCTAGTGTCATAATCAGAACATTAAAATGTACATGTTGTGAGTTAGAAGAGCAAAAATGTCAACCATCTGAAGCAGAGGATATCAACTTGTATTCTAGCAAAGTGTTTCTGTGGACAGAATTGAGTAGTTCAACCGATTACCATCAGAAAAAAACTCGGAATGTCCTCTGGAGTAGATCCTCTGTTGAGATTTATCCAAGCACATGCTAAAGAAGCAGTGACTACATCCCAGTAGGGGTTTCACTGACTTTCCCATTTATACATTTTCATTTCATTTGCCTTGTTTGTCGGTGATGAATTATTAATGGCTAAAAATGAAAAGAACACCGTTGTCCCCATACAGCCAGTGCGTCTCTGAACCTCTGGAAACAAGGACCTGGACTGGAAGTTTGAGTTGAACATCCCAGATCTGAAGAGAACCGGTTTGTATAACACTGGCATAACCAGAAATGTATAACAAATCATATCATAAAAGAAAGTCCAAACTATATACTGTAGATGCAAATGATAGCATGCATGTAAGTGCAGTATGTCTGAGTTTCAATCGGACGTACGGTTCTTTTATCAGAATATCCAGAGTCGGTCTGGAAGCAGCAGCCGTGATCCAGACGTTGCCCTAGATGTCACCTTAATGCTGCTGATCGATAAGCTGATACTACCATCAATACTCCATTTCCTCACAATCCTCACATTTATTTCAGGCTTCTTAAAGCATGTCACTAGCGGAAGAAACAATGACAGCAGAACAGCATTTCTACACTAAGACGCTTTGTGATTAGTAGTTCCAAAATAAAAGTATCTTTAAATACTAAACAGCATCACACAGATTTAATAGACCTGACAGAGATCAGTTCTCTACCTCTGAGACACGATACAGTACGTTATTATTATTTCATTACCGTGAATGGGCTTCAGCTCAAGGTAAAAAGAAATCTGAGGTACATTATGAGGTACGTATGGAGATTTAATTCAATCTCCATCCTTTGTTCTTTTAGAGAAACTAAACCGAACACCGTGCGACATGCACCGGCACACGGTCCTTAGCTCTAGCCATCTTCGACAACTTTAAAAACTCTTTCATAACCATTTCAGAAGTTCGGCACACTCTGAAGCACTCTGCTCTCTGTGACCATCTTTCCCATTTTGACATTTTGTAATATCATGGAACATTAGCTGACAAATTTTCCAGAGGTCATCAAATCATTTTCTAAAATGGTTCTTCTCCTGCAAGCACTATTTCGGCTATCAAGGACCATTTTTTAACTAGAAAAAGGCTAAAAATGCTTCAGAAGAACAAAAACTCGGACAATATTTGCTACGGATAAGTGAGACGTCTTGTGACCGACTAGGGCTACACGGTCAGCGAAAAGAAACAATTTCAAACTAAAGATCTAAACCAACAATCGACGCCTGCTATCGAGTTCAAACCTTATTAGTATAGTGTCAGTTTTCAGTGGTCATCTCACAGTAGAGGCATACGATATGTAAATAAATATTAGCCGTCTATTTCCCTGTAATATTTTACCGACCATGCAACTTTTAAGATCTCACAGATGAGAGATTAATTCTACGCCTCACTCGCTATTCTATTACTTCACGACATTCCCGCCGTCACAGAACCCATTTCCGAAAGTGTCCTCCTGTGTACCGTGGACCAGACTGTGGCTTCAACCAGCCATGAAATGCTGTCGAGTAGTTTAACTGAAACATGCCTTTCCTCTGTGGTTCTCAACACCACCACTGTTCGAGTGGTTAGCTGATCCAATACGATCTAATCGATAGCATTCAATCTGCTGCAATCCCCCACTTTTATATCAGACCTTGACTTTATGTAACCTTTCATTTCGTTACACTAGAACACGATTTCTGTTTAAGTTATTTCGAAGGCCAATCACGTGCTGAGTCATGCTACAGGTAAAAAAAATGGTTATATTGTTTTGCTTTTTTTCAGCTGATATACCGTATCATGTGGACTTTTCTGCTGATTGATATATAACAATGACTAAGCGATGTCAGATCAGTCGTGTGCTTTGTAGTAATAAAGGTAACAGTGCATGGCCATTTAATAATACGGTGATGCGGCAGAAAACGTCTGCAGAACAAATTCATTACGATTTCCGTCCCATATCCCTTTTCTTCCATTCACTTTAACGGTGCTGTTTCATAGCTAGATTTTTTCTTTAATTTTTTTTTAATTTACGTTTTTCTTCCATGGCCAGGACAAACCCATGGCCAGGACAAGTCTTCAGGAGAGGACGTCATTTGTTATTTTCAAGGTTTCTTTTTCTCATTCCCCCACGAGAAAACATACAAGCCATTTTTCCTGCGAAGTTCTCTCACCGCTTTCAGATCAGACACCCGAACAGACTCCATGTGGCGTCCTTTAATTAATGGGAATAATGTTTTGCCTGACTTTTGGTGTAATGACTGCCCTTTCTTCTTATTTCTCATGTCCTGTTTTGTTTTGAATGCTGGGAAGCATGGAGGCTGCCTTGATTTGAAGGGGCTGGAGCGTCGGAGAGTAGATCAGGTGGCATCTGCCACGTTAAGACAGCTGGTCAGAGTCACAGTGTAGTTTAGATTAAGGAAAGGACGAGCGGAAGGGGTTGTGGTGCAAAACAGAAAAACAGATCAAAGAGCCCACAGCGTACAGCTGAGCATAACAGAAAAAGACAACATACTTACGGGAATAAACACGAGGCACAGATAATATACAGATGTGCAAAATGTCTCTATGCAGTCCTTCTATAGAGTAAAGAGGGCAAAGTCAGGAAAACAGATATAGAGTAAGAAAAAAAGTAGAAAATAGTTACCAGTAGCCCTACTGCTGCGACTAATGTGCGTGCCTGAATATTATGCTAGTCTGAATGGTTTAGCTAACACACTCTCTACGGGAAAGTGCTACACTTAAGATGACATACAGTAAAATTAGTCTCTCGTTGCTAATTGTCCTTTTAGCAGGAAGAATATCTGTGGTCCAAGTCAGAGATGTTACACTTGCCACAGGAAGAAGAAGAAGATCATGAAGGAGAAGAAGAAGAAGAAGTCGTCTTAGGAGTCTAAGGTTGGTATCTGGGTGGGAAGGATGTATGATTAGGGTAAAGGGAAAGAGAAAGGGGAAAGATAAGTATCCTAAGACACAAGGGTTTGATCCGGGGCTTGAGTCGACTCAGTTTTGGAAGGCTGGTGTGTGCTGCCAATGATTTTGAGAAGACGTTTGCGGTGACTGGCGGGTCTCTGGAACTGCTTGGGTTATGGAGAGCTCTCCAAAGAGGCTGCAGAGAACGACAGAAAAAAGAGAGGGCGGTTGAGAAAAATAAGAAACATACATAAGACAGAAAGGGTAAGGTGAATAAAATGAAAGAAAAAAAGAGGAACGAGGAGGAAAAAGCCAAGCACAAAGGAGCGTACGGAAATGACACGAGGGATTAAGGGAGATGGAGCGGAAGGAGGGAAATTAGATGTAAAATACCAAATACAGTTTGAGGAAATGGAAAGAGGCAACAATGAATACAGGCAGAGAAGAAGAAAGCCAAAAGAACAGGCATTAAGAATTTAGTCAATTTAAAAAGAAAAAAAAAGAAGAGCAGGAGAGAGAACAAAGAGAACATACGCTTTATATGGCACTTGCTGTGGTAAATCAATACAACTATAGTTCACCGCTAGCACAAGACAATGTCAACGAACCCGGCACCCTGCTGACTCACCTGTCCAGAGTCACACATCGAGGCATGACCCATCTGACACTCAGCAACATTACAAGTCCAGATATGCCCAATAACATCCCACCCTCTGGGGACCATCCTGATGTTTATCTCACAATATAAGAACTCGACATATTAAAATAAAAGTATATTTGAGCTTATGCGCTCTGTAAGAACATGCACTGCCTCGTGGCTACACAGAAAAAAACAGGGCAAGCGTTTGAAATCCATTACCATGGAGAGTCCTGACAAGCTGTCAGAGCATCACAAGCCCTCCATCTCATGCAGGAGCACATGAGCAGGTGGTGCGAGTGGCTGACTCTGGAGTTTTTTTTTTTTTTGGTCGATCATGAATCCTTGAATCAAGGTCAAAAATATTCAGCTCCACGCCTGGAGACATGCCAACATGACAGCTACCATTTGCATGCAGACACTATGGCATGACTGTGGGAGGAAGTGTTGGGTTAAAAGTGGTAATGGAAAGTATTTTAAAAAATTTAGAATAGGGAGGAATTTAAAAAAAAATACTCCTTCATTCTTCCTGTCAGTGAAGAGCTTTCAAATACCGAGTCTGTCTGACTGACATTATGTACCATTACTGGAATAATAATATCCACCGTGTCCGTTTCTCCCGTACCCACCGCTTAGACGAAAGACAAATTTCCTTCTCGGTCGGTGTCGTAAATCAAGTGAAAGGATTGAGAGAAATTGTCCACTTCTCTTTGACCAACCCCCTCGAGCCAGAGGACACACTCCAGTCTCCTTCACCCCACTGACTCCATCCTCAAACAATGTGATTTACTCATAATGGAACACAGACAGAGTCGGCGCAGCTCATGTGTTTCACATTACACGACTGCTTTTTATGTTTCCTCTGAAAACAAAGGATATTTATCACTGTAACCTTCTTCTGACAAAATTTATAGTGTAATAAAATATGAAGAAGATAGAGAAGTTAGATCTTTTTCTCGTTTCTTGCTCCATACTGTCTCTCCTCTCAGCCCTGGTGGAAATGATAGACTGGATTCAAATGAATTACAGATGAGAGTTAGAAGGAGAGAGAGATACAGAGAGATACAGAGAGAGAGAGAGAGAGAGAGAGAGAGAGAGAGAAACAGAGAGACAGACAAAATCCAGGAGAGAGCTCTGGAGAAGAAGCTGGAGGCTACCTATGCATTCCTAATTAGTTTGTACGTCTACCAGTAAATTCCAGCTCGGACCGTTTCAAGCCTACTTTCTCTCTGCTGAATTCTGAGCTGAAAACTTTCTCGCAGCATGGCTGACAGATTTGCCTTTGTAGTGGCTGAGGAGCTCATTGATTGGAAGACCTGCTAGTATTTTTTGGTGGCGTTGATCCACTGCGGCTTCTGGTTCGGGCAAAAGGCCCGGGGCTGTGCTTGTGAACTCTGAAGCAGAAGCCTCACTATACAGTAGGTGTGTTACGGTTAAACACTGTTACTGTATAATGATCAAGTCAGAAAAGAAGACCAAAGTCAGGTGTTATACTAAGATGCTAATTTATTAAGAAAAAAGGAACACTGGAACTCATATAATATATAATATATATATTGTATAACATAATACACTTAATTTATTATGGAAAAAAAATCTTTGTCTTATTTTTCCAAAATAAATTAAGTGTATTATGTTATATACTGTGTATATTATATATAATGAGTTCCAGTGTTCCATTTTTCTTAATAAATTAGCATCTTAGTATAACACCTGACTTGGTCATCATACAGTAACAGTGTTTAACCATAACACACCTATAGTGAGGCTTCTGCTCACTATATCACACTATATAATGTGATCTGTTGTATTATACGAGCAATACACAAATGAGTAAGTAAAGAAAGAACACGTAACCACGGTTCAGTTGTTCTTATTTATTTATTTATTTATTTATTTATTTATTTATTTATTTACTTATTTATTTATTTATTTATTATTTAATTTTAAATTGAATAAAGGATGAGGAGGAGCTTCTTCCCACAGGTAATTCAGGCCCTCAACCAGGACAACACTCAGAACTCAGACTTTTCCCGACTATACAACACAGTGGATATTTTTGCCCAACGTTTATTGCACTACAACTGCACACACGTGCATTTTATTCAAGACAGTCACACAGTCGCACATCTGATCTGCTTTCATGTAAAAAATAGCCGTCTTCCAGCCAATCAGGATGGAGGATTCAGACAGACCGTGGACTAATGCACTTCTACAGTACATACAGATCATTTATTTTAAATAGCGTGTGGGTTGTGAATCCCATTAATTTCATATAAATGGCATTATTAAATAGAGACAATATAAATCTATTATGAGAAATTCTGAGAAATACTGTAAGACCTGAGGTTTAATTAAGCAACAATGCTGTATAAGCATAAGCGTCCTGTGGACACTCGAGGTTCTGCATTTCTCAGACACGGTTTGTTTTAAATAAAAAAACAATTAAAGCAGTTTCATGGTGTTTATGATCACCTGGTGTAAAGTAGACGGATTTCTTTCAGCCATTTTCACCTCACATCGATTTCAGCTTTTCCATGATTTGACTCTGGCCTTTTAGGTGCCGTTACACTATTAAATATAATTTTTATTGACAACACATATAGAAATAAACAAAAAAACTCATTTCAGCAAAACTCAGCTGTGAGCTATACCTATTATTGGCGTCACCAAATGCATATCGGCTCAACTTCGTTGACGTTCGCACTTAAATACAAAGAATATCAGAGTTTTTGAAACTTTTGTAAACCCAGTCTAATTTCTGGTACAAAAACACGAGGAACTGTTTGTCTGCTACTGTGTACGTTTGAAGCATCAATGAGTTTTAAAATCGTGATCGAGTGATCAGCGATACTATTTGATTTGTTCAACACATCTGTCCTCACGTCGAAAGTTCATGAAAGAGCACTCGCTTCAAACCTGCTCCTAACGAGCCGCACTGTTTGTTCTAGTTTGAGGGGAAACGAGACCTTTATAGCATTGTGCTTGGTGTCACGCCTCGGTCCTCGCCCAAGTGCATTTAAATCTGCCCATTTCCCATCAGTGCAGAAATAACAGGACAACTTTCCACACACAACGTCTGATCTGCTCGTGTTTGGGTTTAAATAGGTCGTCCTGTTCTCCTTTTAGTGCCTTCTTTACCTTGCCCTGGATTCTGATAACAAACAAAAGAGGGAAGTTGTTCAAACAAAGCAGCTCATCAGCATAACCCTCAGAAGTTATGTAAAGAGATCTATTTATGCAGACGGTCTGATTCTCGTTACTGACGCTCACACCAGGCTCAGCCACTTCCTTCCCATTCCCGCTCGCTTCCTCTCGAGCCGGGCTGCATATAGGAAAGGATGAGGAGAAGGAGTGGGAAGAAAGGATTCCACATCATTCCTACCGCTTACCTTCGCTCGCACCCGGCGTCTTTAAGAAGAACAAGAACGGCTGAATAAATCGCTCCACGTTGCACCGTAAGACATTTAACATTTCACAACGTTTTAGCAATTAAAGTCTTTTCTCTATTTAATCTGAATAAGATAAATGCACTGAACTCTTTTTGCCCACATCATTCACATATACTCATGATGGGTAGTTCTTTTTATGAATAGTCACTTCATCACAGCTGAATGTACTCCATTACACCTATTAGATTCACCTGGAATGATGGGAAAAGACTCTTTAACAGTAAAACACTGCAACTTTACTAATGCTGTTCAGAAAAATTTATATATATATATAAAAGGAAACAGACATGCTAGAATTTTCGCTTTTCTTCCCTCAAGCTCAATTTTAACTATTAAGCATGTTTCTAAACAGTTAAAAAAAACTGGGGGGAGAGAGAGAGAGAGAGAGAGAGAGAGAGAGAGAGAGAGAGAGAGAGAGAGAGAGAGAGAGAGAGACACACACACACAGAGAGAGACACAGAAAGAGAGACAGAGAGAGAGACACACACAGAGAGAGAGAGACACAGAGAGAGAGACAGAGAAAGAGACAGAGAGAGAGACAGAGAGAGAGACAGACAGAGAAAGAGACAGAGAGAGGGACAGAGAGAGACAGAGAGACAGACAGACAGAGAGAGAGACACACACACACACACACACACACACACACACACACACACACACACACACACACACACACACACACAGAGAGACAGAGAAAGAGACAGACAGATAGACAGAGAGAGAGAGACAGAGAAAGACAGAGAGAGAGAGACAGAGAGAGAGAGACAGACAGATAGACAGAGAGAGAGAGGGACACACACACAGAGAGACACAGAGAGAGAGAGAGACAGAGAGAGAGAGAGACTTTTACAGAATTAAATACCTAGCTTATGTACCTAGCTTGATTTAATAAGTAGCTCATCATTTGTCCTCGAATGGAAACAAGCACACAGCTTCATCAGAATAGAATAAAACAGAATAAGATATAACGGCTAAAAAAGCCGCACTGTCCGTTAAAATTGTAGGTTTTATTCCTTCACACAGAGCTGCATTTAAAGTTGGGAAAAGAGGTTTAAAGTTTGATACATATCCAGGGAACATTACTCACATACAGAAATACTTTCCACAGAAGCTTAACCTGATTTTTTACACACATTAAGAATATTAAAGTGACCCGTATGTCGTTCACTTTTCTCCTGAGTAGAGCTCCATACATACCATCAGAGCTTTCAGTAGCATCTAAACCACCATATTAAAATAAGTTCAATTAAAAGACGCACACACACACACACACACACACACACACACACACACACACACACACACACACACACACACACACACATACAAACACAAAATAAAGACTGATGAACTACAATAATGTGATGAAGCATTTTTTATGTCAAACGCAAAGCAATGTACCAAGCAAGAGGAATTTTCATTACATTTTCTCTACATTTGGAAAATTGATGCCAATAATTTACATTTAAATTGATTCATTTAGATGATGCTTTTATCCAAAGCGACTTACAAATGAGGGAATACAACTAAAGCTATATATCGAGTACAAAGAAGTGCTATTCATTCTTTTTTGATTGTTTGCACGAGGAGCAAAGTGTACAGATGGAGGTGTAAGGGCTTGTGTACGTACAGGTTGTATAGTGGGGATAAGTGGTTTAGCTCGAGGAAGAAGAAGTTCTGTATCTGTGACAGATTCCGGTGTCCATCACTGAGGGACAGTCAGTTTGAAGGTTCTGAAAAAGGAGCTCATGCCTCTCTGAGTAAGCACTAGTAGGCGTTCGGGGGATAAATGATCTCGGGTTGTGGGAGGGAACATGACTAGGGTGCTGAGGTAGTGCTGAGTGTTGAGGGAATTATCCAGTCATGCAGATCAGATGTTTATGTTCATGTTCATGTTCTCATCAAACCAAAGAATGGGGAAATATTTGATATCACATATGACTCATGGCTGGTTTGAGTATTTCATAAACTGCTGATCTCCTGGGATATTGATGTATGACAGTCTCTGGAGTTTACTTAACAACAGCTAGTGAGTAGAATTGACAGAGACTGTGACAGGGATGAAAGAATGACCAGTCTGGACACTAAAATAAGCACTCTTTACAAACGTCACGAGTAGAAACGGATCACAGAACACACAAAATGTCAAACCTTGAATAGAATAGGCAACATTCAGGAAAAGGACCACATCAGATTCCACTTCTATTAGCCAAGAACAAGAATACGATGCTATCGTCCAGAAGCCGACCGAACGATAGAGACGACAGAACGACCAGCTAGTCTGGCACCGACAACTGAGCCAGTGAGCTTCTTTTCCTCCATACTCTGATCGCTGTTTACACTAAGGCCACGTTCACACTGCAGGTAAATGTGGCCCAAATACGATTTTTTTGGGGTCAAGTGACCAGGTCGGACTTCTTCAGGAGTAGTGTGAAATCTCAAACACTCACTTCCATATGTGGTCCTGAATCAGACCCAAATCTGATTTTTTCCAATGTGGCCGCAGTGTAAACAACCAGGGCAGGTTTGATGCGACTTTTACGTCAATCTACATCGACATTCGTCACAATTATGAGCCGGCGAACACTTTATTTATTTATTTGTTTATTTATTTATTGGGCCGGCGAAAACGTGACACAAACGTGTGTGTGTTAAGAGTGTTATTTAAAGTGGTTACGTTGCATTGAATAAATCACATTATAGCATTACATGATATGTTTGCTTGCATCAGATGATACAATACGTCCTCCATAACCTCGCCAACTTTTTAGCGCAACGGCGTGCTGCGTGTGACGTCATCGTTATTATTCGTTTGCGCATGCGGGTCAGTTCGAAACAGCAAACAGTTCACACTGGTATCTGATATAGGCCACATTTTAAAAGGTAATGGGAACAGCCAAACAAAAAAAAAATCAGATCTGAGCAAAATATCCGAATTGAGCATTAAGACTTGCAGTGTGAATGTGGCCTAACTGTCCTGTATTTGCATGATTTTATAGACTCCTCTGCCACATGATTGGCTGACTGCATAATTGCCTGAATAAGAAGGAGTACAGTGGTCAGTGGTGAGCGTGTATTAGCAGCCGGATATACGGAGAATCTATCGAACGTCATGAATAATGATTCATATTCCATCTTTAAGTGTCTGTTTTCTGGAAAACATCACTGATACCTGTATACCAGAGTTCCTTATAAATAATGGCAGCAAGCCAAAAAAAAAAAATTGCACGATGAATCCATTTGCAGTAAGAACATATAAGATATATTCGCATGTATGCAGTTTCAGTTCGGTGCACACTTTTTTTTGTTGAAGCCATGATGTACAGAAAGTGTAGGGCTTAGGGGTGAAAAATGGTTTTGCAGTAGAAGCGTCAATGATTCGTATGATTATTTATTTAATAGTGTTTCTATATTTTGTGTGTATTTATGTGCAGAAATATCATCGATACAATACCAACTCTGAATCCTTACTAGGTCAGCAAAAGCAAGAACGAGGGTTAATACCGCACCTTAGCTACAGTTCTATAGCTTAGCCGATTTTCTTGATTCTTCCTTCTTCTCTTTTCCCTGTCTCATAAACTAAGCATGAGAGAGCGTGGTGCAGAGAGCGAGGAAATGAAACGTGGCTGGAACAAAGAGCCGGAGATACGTTCACCGCTGTATAAATAGGTTTAAAAGAAATGGGATTTATGATAAAACTGAGAGTACGTACTGCAACCTAATTTGCCAGCTTCATTGTAAACACTAACAAAAACAAAGAGAGAAGAATAAAAGCTGACACTCGTGGAGTTCGTGTATGACACAAGCTGGAATCAGGTCTGAGAAGGAGGAAGCTTTACTTCCTGTGATTTATTGGTGCGGTTCTTACTGTAGTCGCTGGTGCATGGAGCCAGGATTTGTCTGACGCTGGTAAATAACTGCTTTCCATTGAAAGTACGCTTTTATTTTCTCATGATTAGCCTGCATATCCTGACCTCCAGCTGGTGATTAACGGCACTCCATTAAATCCTATTAGACGCCATTATCAGAAAGCAAGAACTTTTGCAGAGAGAGTTAGAAATGTTGATCGGGTTTATTTTGGAATGCTGGAGTATTTGTGGAGTGTGTGTGTGTGTGTGTGTGTGTGTGTGTGTGTGTGTGAGCATAACACAGTGCTGATTAATGCTACGTTCTGATTGGTCAGAAGGGGTTGATTAATTTTCCGTAACTGTTGCTCGGACATATGAGTGCACTCGTTTTAATATATTATCATTTACTGTATGTAGTAACAACATAGAGAGGAGATTGTAGTCAATAGATATTACTTACAATTTTTTAAAACCTTTTTATTGCATATGTACAACATGAAAAATTAAGTTTTAGCCTTGGTTAAAATAAAATAAAAAAGTTTGGGAAACTAAATTCTGTAATTCTGTTCTCAACAGCTTGTTTGTGTTTGGACCCATTTTATAGACACAAATGCCCCTTTTCCAAGAGGCAGTTCGAGTGCTGGTTCGGAGCCTAATTTAGAACCAGTTCTTTCTGTTTCGACCGCCAAAGCACCGGCTCTGAACCAGGAAAAATGGTTCTTTAGCATGTTAGCACGTTTGATAATGTACCTTAAGTTTACTAATGTTTAATACACTTTTACTTTACTGCGATATGATACATTATCAGCACACATGCTAAGGCTAACTTTTTTTCTGTGTTAACGATAAAATAACGTTATGTACTTTATCGATTCCAACCTCCGTTTATACAGATTTCACGGAGCTGCACGTACACGTTTTATTCGCCGCGTTTGGATGCCAATGTATGTTCACAAAGCCATGAGCATTAACAGTAAAGCAACATCTGCCATTGTTGTCGTGTTTGTGTTTGCCGCCGCTGCGCTAACGTTGCCGGGACACGTGACACGTATACAGTGACGTCACACTCGGCGCTGTGATGGCTCTCTAGCCGGTGGAAAGGCAAACCGGTCCTTAGAAGGTTCGCCAGTGGAACCAACTTTGAACAAGCACCAGTGCTAGCTCTGAACCAGCACCCGGTTCTTTTTGGTGGAAAAGAGGCATATATGAATGGATGGATACAGAAGTATAGAAGTTTTGTTTTGTCACATATACAAAGTCTATAATATAGCACAGTGAAATGCTTTTTTCAAATATCCCAACTTTGGAGGTTGGGGTCAGTAAGCAGGGTCAGCCATGATACAGTACCCCTGAAGCAGTGAGGGTTAAAGGGCCTTGCTCAAGGGCCCAACAGTGGCAGCTAGACAGCACTGGGCTTGAACCCTGATCCGCAACCCAGAGATATGTACCTTTTTTTTTTTTTTAAAGAAAACCTTTGAGAAGGCAAAACAAATTTATGTTATTTCTTATCGGAAACAAGTTAATATGTAAGACATAACAGAAAGGCACAATAATCTAACATAACATAACAAAAAGGAAAATGAGGTAATAATTCCTGTTCAAAAGTGTGCATACCTTTAGTTCTTATGTGACATGCGGTCATTTGTAATAACTGTGCATGAGGTCCCTAATTCTCACAGGTGGTACAGTATTGCTGCCCATTCTTCTTAGCAAAATGCCTCCAGTTACTGAACATTTTTTGGTTGTCTTGCACAAACTGCATATTTGAGATCTCTCCTAGGTCAGGAGACTGTGATGGCCTCCAGAACCTTCACCTTTTTCTGCTGTAGCCATTGGAGGGTCAACCTTGCCTTGTGCTTTGGATCATTGTCATGGTGAAACATCCCAGAGCATCCCATGTGCAGCTTTCATGCTGAAGAATGCAAATTGTATGGCAGTAATTTTTGATAACATGCTGCATTCACCTTGCTATCAATTTTTACTAACATCCCTGTGCCATTGGAGCTCACACAGGCCCAAAACATAAGAGATCAGCCAGCATGCATTACAGTGGGGATAGTGTACTCCAAATACAGTAGATCTGTTCCAGAAGCTGTGAGGATTGTCTAGGTGCTGTCTGGTGTACTGAAGGTGAGCCTTTTTGTGCCATGGGAGCAGTAGTGGCTTTCTCCTGGCAGCTCGACCATGCAGGTCATTTGTGTTCAAGTACTTCCTTATTGTGCTCCTTTAACCAACAAGAGCACTTTTTTCCAGAGCAGACTATTTGTCTCAGATTTGTTTGTGGGATTTTCCTGACCTTGGCTTAGTATCAACAGAACCTCTTATTTCCCACCTCTTTGTCAGAGTTGAACAGCACACTGACTGGCATTTTCAAGTGTTGAGATATCTTTTTATATTATTTTCCTGCTTTATATATTTCAAGTACCTTATTATGCAGGTCCATTGGCAGTACTTTTGTCATGGTGCAGTATCCAGCCAAGTCAGTGCATCACCTCATGAGCTGAAAACTCGCTGACTATTTATGCACAGACACTAATTACAATTACAATAAGTCACAGGTGCAGAAACTTCACAGGTGCGATGAAGATTTTGGACCTCCACTGAGATGAGGCTGACTCTATGAGAATCCTGAGACATCTACAGATCTACCAGCTCCAGTTGGAGTCTATGATACCATGAGGAGATCTGAACTCCATGTGATCTCTACACCAATTCAACATTTGTTGAATATATATTTGTAATCACACCCTCTAGTGTCACCCACATGAGGATGGGTTCCCCTTTGAGTCTGGTTCCTCCCAAGGTTTCTTCCTTACCAATTTAAGGGAGTTTTTCCTTGCCACTGCTGCCTGAGTCAACTCAGACTTGCTCTTTGTGGATAAATACATATACATACCTAAGTGCAGCAGCAGAGTAGTAGTAGTAGTAGTAGTAGTAGTAGTAGTAGTAGTAGTAGTAGTAGTAGTGAGTGTACACTCTATGTGGGTCAGTTCCAGCACAGAAAGTATTAAAGCACTACCTATTAAAGCACTATATATATATATGTATATATAGCAGCTCTGTAAAGCTGCTTTGAGACAAAGCCCATTGTAAAAAGAGCTATACAAATAAACTTGAATTGAATTGAACTTGAATAATAGTCATTTAATTTCAACCTGTGTGTTTATAATGCGGCTATACGAAGGATATGCAAACTTTTGATCAGGGTTGTTTAAGTGATTTCAGTTATTAT
The DNA here is from genome assembly GCF_022655615.1 of Tachysurus fulvidraco. NCBI lineage: Eukaryota > Metazoa > Chordata > Actinopteri > Siluriformes > Bagridae > Tachysurus > Tachysurus fulvidraco. The sequence goes on from NC_062541.1 coordinate 13,281,654, forward strand.
AAGGTTTTAAAAAAGAATCATACAACTATGTGATAATTAATGACAATGTTTAACAATTTCTTTCGGGGTATGCAAACTTTTGAGCACAACTTTTTACGGACCGTCTAAGATCCTGGGGGCGGAGCTTCATGACCTTTCCAGGAATCATTTAAATGCTGGACTCACCTAGCCATTATAGACCTGATCTTAGGAAAATAAACAACGCAGACAGATTTAATATTATATAATCCATCTTTTAGAGACAACATGGAAAAGACAAAACAAATATTGGTTCCATTTTTTTTGGAAGGAGTCTCCAGTGTCAGTGTTGACAGTCTAATGAGAGGCTGTGAAGAGGACTGATTACAGCCGTTATAATGTAAGATCTATCTCGTTTCGAGTTGCAGATGTTTTGCAACTATAAATCAATCAATATATGATGTGTAATTCTTTAATTAATTAAAAATGACAATCATTAACAAATTGCAGGCGTGTAAAAGGAAAAAAAAATGTTCTCAAATTATCGTTATTGCAAAAATAATCAACGTGGAATATTGTGCCACATACGTGTAAATTTTCTTACAACAGCAAAACCCAGTTGCGTTGTATTCCATGCACAATTTCCAATAATACATTACAAATAAAATTTACAAATCAAATCTGTTATTATGCTCTAGGAAAGATACCCTCGCAAGAAGAATGGCATTAGAAGATGCAGTAGAGCGCATGCAGGAACGGATAACAAGGAAAGTGGAAAGTGTGAGCACACAGATACGGGCTAGGTTGTATTCCCTAATGTGGTTCTGAGTATAGATTCTCAGCTCCTGCTCAGAGGACTACTGCATTTATATTTCAGTGTAAAAATAGCTCTCGTGATAATTTATTTAGCCTGAACAAGCCTGCCTGCATGTGCTCCGGGAAAATGGCTTCTCTCATACCCAGATCATCAGAAAACTCTCTCATACCTCCCGTTACTGTTTCCTCACAGAATGAGCTCCACATATTGTGCTAATGACATCACATTAGAAAAGCTGTGTAACGAACTGAGGTTGTGCCTTTCTTCTCAATGTCTTCTAGAAAAAAAAAACAACACTCTGATAAGCCAAATAATATCATTCACACTTTTGCAGAACTTTCTATTTGCCAGGAGCGATTACATTACACATGAATAAAAACGTAATCAACAGTTTCTTCTCGCTAGGATGGTAAGACTAAGTGGTGCAAAGCAGGGTGAACTGGCTTGAGCTAATCTGTGAGCTCATTAGTCTTACATCTGTGAAAGAAAATGAAAAAAAAAAAAACTCTCAAAAGAGTCCTAAAATGTGACAAATCTGCACTTTTAGTGGCAGCGATCCATGTCAGACAGGAAATGGGTCCAGGAAGGAATCCTAATGTTTTGACTGCATGCTGCATCTCCATAACCTTGAGATTTATTGGTGAATAATGACTCGGCTCTGTGAGCTGCCGTTGCTCTTATGGGGAGGGGGGGGGGGGAGGCATGTTTTCTTTTCAGTGCATTCCCAAATTACTGTCCCAATATTATTCATATTCATTGACAAAGAATGACAGTGCAGATGGTGCACACAGTGCAATAAATGAAGAAGTATTGAATATAAAAAAAAGATTAAGAGCTTTAAGAGACGAAGGTTTATCAGCAAAAACGTATTTTTGTATCCTCGAACTTGTTACAGGTCGATGGACGGGTTTCCCATTTCCCCATGACAATGCTAACGTTAAGTTTCGAAATAGATCTAATCAGCAACTAGAAACTAGGTCATGATTGAACATGCAAACAAGTCTTTGGGTTTAAGGCAGGAAACATCTATAAACATGTCTCAATGTATTAGGGGCAGTAAAGGTGATATTATGTATTATGTAATATTAATAGCTGATCATGTTCCTGGTAAAAAGATCAGATTGTATCTTTATCTCAAAATGCTGCACTGCGCTTTCCCTCTAGAGCACTGCACGACCTAAGGCTTGTTGGGGAACTGAACTCTAAGGTCCTGTAATTAAACCAGAAAGCAATTCATCACTCAACTAGTCTGGGAAAAAGTAAGGATTTGTCTAAGAGTGTGGGTGTTGGAATTCGGGCTGAGTCATTTTGGCAGATTACAAGAACCCCTCTTCCTTAACTACCCCATCCCTTTTTTGTTTGTTTTTTAAGAGGCAGGAAATTCTACTTAAATCCAGTTTAAATCTAATTATCCAGGATCTGAGTAAGAAAGGACTGTACACCACATGCCTAAAAAATAATAGAAAGCATACTCTAAGCAAATGAAGGACAACAGAAATGGTGACAAGTTTAGTTTAAATTACGTGATTTTACTCCTTGTCTCTCTGGATTGGGTCTGCTGGTGTATAAATCCCATCCTACCCATATGTGGTTCTTCTTTAAACTGCAGAAACTCGAGTGTCCTGAACTGAGCCCTGACTCTGACTCAACCCCACTGAGCCCTGACTCTGACTCAACCCCACTGAACACCTTTGGGTTGACCTGGAACACAGACTGAACCCCAGACCTCCTCACTCTCACTCTGACTCAACCCCACTGAACCCCTTTGTGATGAACTGGAACACCGACTGAACCCCAGACCTTCTCACTCTGACTGTGACTCAACCCCACTGAACCCCTTTGTGATGAACTGGAACACCGACTGAACCCCAGACCTTCTCACTCTGACTGTGACTCAACCCCACTGAACCCCTTTGTGATGAACTGGAACACCGACTGAACCCCAGACCTTCTCACTCTGACTGTGACTCAACCCCACTGAACCCCTTTGTGATGAACTGGAACACAGACTGAACCCCAGACCTCCTCACTCTCACTCTGACTCAACCCCACTGAACACCTTTGGGATGAACCGGAACACAGACTGAACCCCAGACCTCCTCACTCTCACTCTGACTCAACCCCACTGAACACAGACTGAGCCCCAGACCTCCTCACTCTCACTCTGACTCAACCCCACTGAACACCTTTGGGATGAACCGGAACACAGACTGAACCCCAGACCTCCTCACTCTCACTCTGACTCAACCCCACTGAACACAGACTGAGCCCCAGACCTCCTCACTCTCACTCTGACTCAACCCCACTGAACACATTTGAGATGAACTGGAACACAGACTGAACACAGACTGGAACACAGAATGCTCTTGTAGCTGAATGAACACAAATCCACGCAAAAGAGAACAGAAGAGTGGAGCACATTATCACAGTAAAGAGGAATAAATCTGGAATGGGATTTTTTAGCGAGTACATATGGATGTAATAGTCAGGTGTCTGCATACTTTTGTACGCTTTACAGTGTACACAAATGAAGGTCCCAAACCTCAAAACTGAAGTAAGATCACAAACTTTTTGGACAGCCATCAACACTCATTAGATTCTGTGTACATTATGAATCACATTAGCGACTGTCAACTATGTAGGTCGCATCACAAGAGTGTTTGCCAAGCAACTAAATGATAAATATTAATACCAAGAGTGCATATGGACTCTGGGGACCGAATGTCGCCATGACGACTTGCTTCCTTCCTTCTCTGAAATGTCGGCTGCTCATCACCTCCTATCAGAGGAAAAAAGTGTCACCATCAGCCAACGACATCAACCTGAGTGCATTCTATAAAGAGCTAGGGCTGAAATAGTTTGAGAGGGTGATCACACTCACAGGTACAACAACCATGGAAATAAAACCCACACAGCTCTTCGAAGCTCAGGAAGTCAGGACTTCTTGAAATTTAATAAAACAAGTTGCCTGATCAGACACCCACTTGCCTCTGAATCATGGAGAGATATATCTTTATGGCTAACTCAGCTGCTCCTTATTCTTATTCCTCCCACAGCCAAGAGTACATGAACTGTTAGTTCAGCAAACACACCACTGTGTACTGGAGAAATGGCAATTCTGACCAGGGGCCAGGGGGATTAAGGTAAGAATGATGACTCACTTACAGAGCAAATGTCTGCTAAACAAAGACATAAAGTGGAAAAAATGTGGGGGGGGGGGGGGTACTGAGAGTGAAAGAAGACCCTGAAAGAGACAGAGAGAGACAGAGAGTATGAGTGAATGAGAGCATGTGCATGAGAGAGAGAGAGAGAGAGAGAGAGAGAGAGCGCAAGTGATAGTGGCAGAGAGACGTTGAGAGAGAAAAAGAGAGAGAGAGAGAGAGAGAGAGAGAGAGAGAGAGAGAGCAAGTGATAGTGGCAGAGAGACGCTGAGAGAGAAAAAGAGAGAGAGAGAGAGAGAGAGAGAGAGAGAGAGCAAGTGATAGTGGCAGAGAGACGCTGAGAGAGAAAAAGAGAGAGAGAAACACTGAGAGTGAAAAAGAGACACTGAGAGAGAGAGAGACAGAGAGAAAAATGGAGAGAGTGAGAGAGAGGGAGCAAGTAACAGTGACAGTAAAAATGTGAGAGACACTGATGGAGAGAGAGACTGAGGGAGAACCTGAGAGAGAACCTGAGAGAGAAAGAGAGAAAGAGAGAGAGAGAGACAGACAGAGAGAGAAACACTAAGAGTGAAAGAGAGAACCTGAGAGAGAGAAAGAGAGAGAGAGAGAGAGAGAGAGAGAAACAGTAAGAGTGAAAGAGAGAACCTGAGAGAGAGAGAGACAGAGAGAGAGAGAGAGAAACAGTAAGAGTGAACGAGAGACCCTGAGAGAGACAGAAAGTGAGAGATAGCACAAAGGAAGTGTCCCAGTTATCTTTTACAATTAAAAACTGCTAGGTGCTCTGGGAGAACTCAGTGAAGCCGTGATCGAATGTGAAAACAATTTTCTCTTTACACTCCTGCAATAACCGTTCCATTCGTGGGAAGCGGGAGTCACTGATGTTTCTCACTTCAGCTGTAACAGAAGATGAGGAGGGGGAAAAGCACACAAAAGGGAAATGAGTCAGTTGTGTTTAATCGTTCTTCAAAACGAAATCCAACATGCAGCAACAAACAAGTCCAACAAATAAGCCAATTCATTCACGGGATTTAAGTCTCGCTTCCAAACACAGCTAACCACACAAGACAACAGATGTGGGCAAGCCAGGAGATGTAGACTAGCACTGGCACTCTCTCTCTCTCTCTCTCTCTCTCTCTCTCTCTCTCTCTCTCTCTCCCTCTAATAAGCCCTGACACAAAGCGTACTGTACTGAACAGCACAGCAGACCAAGCCCATTAGATCCACACACACACACACACACAACACAACTCAACACTGCAGAAAGTAAATCAATCGAAATATTAGGTTTTAAGCTGGGATGCTGCCACGTGCTTATCCGTGTGTGAGAAGTGTGTCGACACATACGTGTGCTGTATTTTTATCTATCCACGCTTTACAAATACCATTTGTCATCATCCACTTTTCACCACAGGTCTCTTGTTGTTTTTTCCCCTCGGTTGCACCCAGTAAAGGTGAGGACAGGTTGTCACAGTGCGGAAGGAAAAAAAAACTGCAAAGGTTTCATTCTTCATTATGGGAGGGGAAAATTAGCTTGTCTTCACAGCTCAGGAACGCAACAGTCCGCCATGTGCACAGTGGCAAACGCACCTCCGCTTATATCTGTGGCATTTATGTATGAACTTGTCAGAAAAGCCAGAGAAAATTAGAAAGTAGGCTTTTTGTGTCATGCACCTGAAAGTGTTTACTCAGCGGTGCAGCAGGAGGTAGCTTCAGGGTCCAGAGTCATGTCTGGGTGGTCACATGACCTTACCATGTCCATGTGGGACTGTACACAAAAGGCTATGCTAAATGTTAATGAGTGTCTGAACTTGTGTGAGTGGTTCCGTGTGGAAAAATGTCCCATCCCATTCAGGGTGTTTTCCCAGCCAGTGTTTTAGGGACAGACTCCTGGTCTTTGCAACCTTGACCAGAATGAATGAATCAATCAATTCTTCTTCATTCTCAGCTTTTCACCGAGAAGCTGCTGTCAAAGTTTAGTCAAATGAAAATAGACACGTTGTCTGACATGCGATCCAAGACAAACCCGATAGCAGGAGAAATGACTCATGCCTATTTTGCAGATTGCAGCCTGCCTGAAGGAATCCTGCCTTCTACCTTTTTCTGGACAGCTCATAACTGAATATCTCCATACGTTTCATTGACAGAAAAAGAAACGTCATACCTAATGGACTTGCAGACACACTAGAGTTATTTCATTATCAGAACAGCAGGACAGCTGCTGACAAAGCAGACGCTCTGTTAGATGATACCCAGAACCTCATTGTTCACACGGGTCTGTTCATGAAAAATGGACTTGTCTGGGCTCGCAACTCCTGACAAATCTTGTTGTTCAGGCTTCTATAATTGCAGCCACCACTGGAGATCTTAATCAAGGTTTTCGAGAGGATGGAAGAGGCTGCTGTGACAAGCGTTTAAGAAAGGATTTTCTTCTCCCAGCTTGATGCAGAATGTTCAAAATGGCAAACCGTCTTCTGGCCAAGCTGCAATTAGAGTGGCACTTTAGGTTATTGCAGTAACTGACTGAAACTTCAAATCTGAGTGCTGCAATCTCACCAAATGTCTCTTGACATTTATAGCCATTGGTTGAGGGTGTTTTCTTTTTTTTTTTGTCTCAGCTACCAATGAACCTTTTATACACACGCCCCAAATGGTTTACAGAGGGTTCTCAGAAATGTGTGGGCTTTACTTCATAAAAAACTTTGGTGACAAAAGCAATTAGAGTGAGAGAGACTTTTTATCTTGGGGTTTCTGCACACATTTCCCCTCGATTTCTCTCTAAACAGATTTGTTTTCGCATCTCCCTTGGGAGCGTAATTCCTTTGGGGGCTTTATGATGTTCTTTTGTTTTCTTAGCTCAGAAAAGTTGATCCAAGCCATCATAAAGTTTGTGGGATTGTTACTTATTACCACAGAAGGAAGATGGGAAAGTAATGGCTTACAGAAAGAAAGAAAGAAAGAAAGAAAGAAAGAAAGAAAGAAAGAAAGAAAGAAATCCCTCCCTCCCGGCCCGCCCCCCTCACTCCCTCCTCCCGCCCTCCCTCCATCCATCCCTCCCGTACCCTCCTCCCTCCCTCGCCCCCTTCCCGCCCCCCTCCTCCCTGGCCCTCCCTCCCCTGCCCTCCTCCCTCCCCTTCCCTCCCTGCCCGCCCGCCCTCCCTCCCTTCCCTCCCCTGTTCCTGGTCCCTTCCCGCTCTCCCTCCCTCCTCCCTGCCCCGCTCCCTCCCTCCCTCCCCCTCCCGCCCGCCCCTGCCCTCCCGTCCCTCGCCTCCCTCCCCTGCCCTTCCCTCCCTGCCCTGCCCCTCCCTCCCGCCCTCCCTCCCTCCCCCTCCCTCCCTCCCTCCCGCCCTGCCCTCCCTCCCCTCCCTGCTCCCTCCCTCCCTGCCTGCCGCTTCCCGCCGGACGGGACAGATCGCAAAGAAACGCAAAGAATCCTGCATTTGGGAAATGAGTATGGTACAAAGCAGAGATTTATCATTTGCCGCACACACAACTCTGCACACACAAGCATTCTTTCTTTCAACACATTTTTTCTTTCCAACATGTACGCTCTTTAATTCAGCCACACAGAAAATACACACTCATGTTCCTCTTCAAATGCATATTTTTCATCAGGGTGTTATCCTGCCTAGCTCATTATATCAAGGTGGTCTAAGGCATTCAGGATGCTGAGTTAGTGTCATGAACACACACACGTTCCACATTGTTCCAGTACAGACCGACACGACTGACGCCAGTGAAGTGTTCATTCCGATAGCAAAATTTCCACTTTGCACAATAATATTAATGAGTATTTGAATTATACAAATATAATTCTAATATATCTGATTTCTGAGCATGTGCAGCTCACGTTTTACTCCACGGTGAAGAGGTAAAGTAAAAAAAACTACGGTTGCGGTGTGTGTAGGGTTTCCTCCTGGTTCTCTGGTTTCCTCCTAAAAAGTCTAGTATGCGTATTAGCACCTCTAAACTGCTGACAGCTCTGATTGTTTATAAAAAAAAGTCCATTGTGCCATTCAGGGTGTACTTCTATTTGTATATACTATAGTGTTCCCTGTATAGGCTCTGAATCCAGCCACACCCTGACCGGCACGGGCTATTTACTAAAGAAGCATGAATGACCCGAGGATCATCGAGCAATCATCAATTTAGCTGAATAAAATTCACAGTGACTTTCAACAACAAAATGGGAAATGTTTTATTCAATGAAAACTAAAGGTTGTCGTATTTTATTCCTTTTGGAGTTATGGTGTTTACTAAAGCCGTTCTCCTTCTGCTGAAAACATACATTTACAACACAGTCGAACGCAGCAGCTCTTTTATAGGGAACTGAGTGCCTGGAGTGGGCACATTTATAATGCTGCACACATCTTATAAAAGTAAATGAATTCAGTGACTTTGTTGGGGTGTCGTCGGATATTGTGACCGCATGCTGGCTTGTACTACTGTATGTTACTGGATTTTTTTTTCTTTGGCAATAAAACATTTTATTTTATTGCAAAAGGGTGCCTCTGTAGTAAAAAGAAAATATTACAAATTCAAATTTAAAGTCAATTTTAGTTGTATAGCGCTTTTAACAATGGCTTTACAGAACATAAGACATGTAATACAGAAAGTTTAATATTATAGAAAAATGTATATACTATAAAAGTTCAAGGGTAATATTAGATTTATATTTAAATGTGTTTGTAGAAAGAAAGAAAGAAAGAAAATAAAAAAGAAATGGAAAGGAATGGAAAGAAAGAAGGAATGAATGAAGGAAAGAAAGAAAGAAAGAAAGAAAGAAAGAAAGAAAGAAAGAAAGAAAGAAAGAAAGAAAGAAAGAAAAGAAAATGAAAGGAAAGAAGGAAAGAAGGAAAGAAAGAAAAGAAAAGAAAGGGAAAGAAAGAAAGAAAATAAAAGGAAAGGAAAGAAGGAAAGAAAGAAAAGAAAGGGAAGGAAAGAAAGAAAGAAAGAAAGAAAGAAAGAAAGAAAGAAAGAAAGAAAGAGAAAGAAAGACAGAAAAGGAAAAAAGAAAGAAAGAAAGAAAATAAAAGGAAAGGAAAGAAGGAAAGAAAGAAAAGAAAGGGAAAGAAAGAAAGAAAGAAAGAAAGAGAAAGAAAGACAGAAAAGGAAAAAAGAAAGAAAGAAAGAAAGAAAGAAAGAAAGAAAGAAAGGTGTGAGGTGACTGAGGCGACTGTGGCGAGGAAAAACTCCCTTAGATGGAAGAGGAAGAAACCTTGAGAGAAACCAGACTCAAAAGGGAACCTGATCCTCATTTGAGTGACACTGGATGGTGTGATTATAAATCAAATGATAAAAAAGACAAATGACAAAAGTAACCATGCACCAGTGACAGAAAAGGGTCTAGAAATCTCAGGAACCAAACACCACACAACTACCTTTTCTTCCACTTTCTATGCTTTTAATAGCATTTTCCGCCTCTACCTCTGCAGCTCAAGATACACAGTACACAGGAAAAGCTGTCCAGAAGGAAGAGAAACTGAAAGGTTAACTCAGAGAAAGGGATGAGTCAGACCTAAGAGACTGATGACATTTCCAGTGATGGTGGACAGATAAGAGATCATCCTCATCACCCGTCACCGTCTTCTCTCCACTGTCTTTAACGTGAAGATCAGTAAACAGGTTTTTTTCCTACATCTAGTTCTGCAGAGACCAAGTGGCTTCACACATGCCAGGGTGTTGAATTTTTCCTTGCTTTAAAGGTCATTTACTGATGCCTGCATTTATATTCTAATCTAGCTCGTGAAAAATAAACAGCCTGCCCCGGCAAACCAGAATTAAATTGGCACAGTGAGATTGTGCTTAGCATTCAGCATAAATAACCGCTGCACCGATGGCAACCCTTCTTTGTGGTCAACAACTCTTAACTACCATCAGCTCTCTATTGTACTCTTTTTTAATCGTACTCCTAATGAGCAAGGTGTAAGGGAAACGTCTATCAGATCAGGAAAGCCATGTTTATACTGTAAGCGTTTAACTGTGAATGCAAGAGAAATTACTGGGGAAATTGATAAACCGGTCACATGAGCTGCAACAATTCTTGGGATGTTATCAGGAGCTGGTGTCACCACTGGTAAGCTGTGTTTCAGGATGTGACCAAGCAAAAGATCCTAGTAAACCAAAGTGGTAAAAAACAAGCTAGAGTTTAACGAATCTTCTGCAGTCAGTCAGATGCTTTTATGTCAATTATTTAGCTGAAGGCTGAATGATATCAGACCAGAGAATAGCCACGTGGCTAAAGACATCAAGTCAGAAAGTGAATCTTTTTCACAGGTTTTCAAAGATTTTTCACTTTCTCCTGTCTGAGTAGTAAAGCATCAATACAGCTTGAAGTAGAAGTAAAATTGCTGACAAAAAACAACAACAATAAATAAGGCAGATCTGAAGAAGCTTTGATAAAGATGTCTGGGTTCAAGTCCACCAAATTCACCAAAAATACTGCCTAATCTAGGGGCAGTGGTATGTCAGTTGTTAAATGGTTGAACTACTGAGTGGAAGGCTGTGTGTTCAAAATCTACTACTGTTGGGGTCTCGAGCAAGTCCCTTAACCCATACCTGCTCAGTTGGAAGAGTGCCCCCCCCCCCAAATACTGTAACTGTATTGTATGTGTGACTTATTACACAACACATCCTGACATTCATGTTAAATGAACATGTGTGTCTTGAAAGAACACTGAACGTATGAATGGTGTGAAGTCTAGTCATGTGAGTGTGTATTTAGCCCAGGGAGAGTAGTAGCTCAGTGGTTAAGATGGTAGACTTCTGATCCGAAGGTCATGAGTTCATGAGTCCTAAAGCAAGGCCCTTAACCTTCAATTGCTCAGCTGTATAAACGAGCTAAATGTAAGTCGCTCTGAATAAGGGCGTCTGTCAAATGTCGTAAATGAAATGTATGTATGTGTTTCATTTCACTATTGGGGGGACAATAAATAGAAAAAAAATCAGAAATCATAATAATGAACAGAAAGAGCAATTTCTGAGGGCAACAAAGAATAAGTATAGTTGTAAAAGCAGAAATACTTCAATGAATAACCCAAATAAATCAACCAAAATATTCATCAAGAATATTTATTTCATTTAATTTTTCTCAAAAGAAGTTATGGATAATTATGCCATCAAATATAGGGCAACTTAGATAATTAAATTTAAATAAGTCCAATAAATTATACATCGTACATGCATACATTGAAAAAAAAGCGAATAAGCTATTCATGAACTGTAGTGTATTGTGTAATTAAGTTGTGTAGCACACTAAAACTGAAGCCATTTTTATCAGAGTGGACGCTCACGTGGTTATCGGTAGTTATCGTTCTTGTTGTGGACGAAACTTTACAGTAGTAGAAGAGAAGCAACACCCATTTACTGATCTAAAGCTTAATAAGATTGAATTTAACTGAGAAAGCAGATCTCTAATGTTTTGCAGTCATTGTGTAAACGGTGAGGTAACGGAGCGAACAAAATTCATTCATTCAAATGTAAATGTGTGTTATTCTGCTGAGTGGTAGAAATGAAGAAATGTATTTAACATATCCGCTGATTTAAATGTATATTAGCAAAGTAACTACTTACTCGGTCAGCCATAGCTGAGCCACAGCTAATGTGTGTGAGAACAGGGATAGCAGACAATGGACCAAACCACTGTGAGTCAGAAGGGGGACAAAATTGTTTCAAACTTAAACACATTGTTTTGCATTTATAATTTGCACAAGTGCCTTTAGTACATATTATTATATTATGTATATGTACATATTTAGGTTTGTAGTGATATATTAAGGAGGAAACCCCTCAGACAAGGAGGGGGAGCATGTCGCCTTGTTCCCCCCAGGGATTTGTGCCTGTATATGTATGTATGTATGTATGTATGTATGTATATATGTATATATGTATGTATGTATGTATGTATGTATGTATGTATATATGTATGTATGTATATACAGTATGTGTGTATGTATGTATGTATATATGTATGTATGTATGTATGTATGTATGTATGTATGTATCTATGTATGTATGTATGTATGTATGTATATACAGTATGTGTGTATGTATGTGTGTATGTATGTATGTACAGTATGTATGTATGTATGTATATACAGTATGTACAGTATGTATGTATATACAGTGTGTATGTATGTATGTATGTATGTATGTATGTATGTATGTATGTATGTGTGTGTGTATGTATGTGTGTGTGTATGTATGTGTGTATGTATGTATGTATGTATGTATGTATGTATGTGTGTATGTTCACTGAAAGTGAAGTGTTTGATTGAGGACAGTGAGCAAGGTTACCATTTGAATGCAGTAATGGGGGTTAACAGGAACTCAGGCTCCCAGTGCAGAGGGAACTCTCTAACCCCAGCTGTAAACAATCATAATGAAAGCCATGTCAGAACAGTTCTGGTCACACTCATATACACCCACTTTTTAATTGCTTTTGCATGTGGCAAGGGCAGACAAAAGGGATCAAAGCATCTCTTTCCTTTCTTAATGACCCTCAGTCCCTTTCCAATACCTCCCTGTGCACCCATGTCCCACCCTCCAGGCAAAGGTAATTGAAACACAGAAAAGCACAAATTAAACAAAAGAAAGAGCCAGAGTGAACAATAACTACAGCCTGCATATCGAGCACACCTTGTTCATATGCCTTCCCCTCTATGGTATACATTCTTGGGCTTGAATGTAGACAGAGTAAATATACACACTCTTGTACGATCCCCATAGAGTAGAGTAGCACAAACACAGACTAGTGCTAACAGTCAGTTAACTCCTAGATCTGCGCACATAAACGCCATCAGTGTCTGCATCCTCATTTTCTGGTGTTTTAGTTTCATTACAAATCACCTTATAGAAGATCGAGGTACAAGGGGAACCATTTCCCATGTCATTGCTTTCCTTTAATTTACAACACAAATACATTCCAGATGAGCCTCATTGCAGCCTGGCCTTCCCACCTTCCACTTAAAAAAAGAGATATATTTAAGAACATAATAATATAAACATTAAGTAATAAAACACAAAGTCTCCAAGGACACCTGAATATTATCAAACCAATGGCACTGACAAGGATGTTTAAGGACTTCATGGTTCTGTAGCTCCTCCCACTTACGTTTTGTTAGATAACGTTGTCGGCGAATCATCTTCACCTTTATCACCTTGGAAAATTTTAACTTTTTTACCGGTATTCTGGTGTTCCATTGAACTGGTGGAATTGAAATCGACTTATGGGACATTTTCGATTAAGCCACGAAGCTAGAATTGTCAATTCCTCCATATATAGCTGATGGAGTACATAGTGAAATAAAACAACGTTACTCCAGGACCATGGTGCTTCATAAAACAACACAGAACTAAGGACTAAAGTAAGTTAATCTAGCCACATGAAGCCAAACAATCAGTATAAGCAAATAAATGATTTTCTGACTGTAACTCTGGATTTTTTTCCCTTACACAGAATTTTTAGTGGTTGAAGATAACACCTTCATATTATAGATACTGATGAATAAGCACATAGGAGAGCAGAAACGGGCTTCATTTACTTTGTAGATAGTAATAAAATTATTATTATTTTTTTACATTTCTGTGAATATATTACCCCTAGAAAGCTAGATAACAAAAAAATCAGAACTACTTCTAAACAATAAAAATACTTTAAAGTTCTGAATGTGGAGTGTGACATGAGAAAAAGAAGCTGTTAAAGCATGCAAGTTTGAATCTAAAAAAACCCCTATTGGCTTTTTTATTTATATTTAATTCAAACTCACCTTTGTGTCAAGATTCCAGTGCCATAAGACTGCTCTGTGTGTTCAATAAAACCACTTTAATATTTACGGTATGTGAGAGCACATTCAAAATCTGTTAATTATATAATTTTAAATATATATATATATATATATATTCCGTACAGGGTCCGTGAGCAGCTAGGGCACCTTAACGCTACCCATTACCCATCTGTGTCCTCTCTACACTCCAGAGAGTCTCCTGCAGGAGCTGAAACGATCTACAAACCATCTCAAAGTCACAGAGAACAAAGGCTTTGACAAAGTTTGGATGGAGGATTATCCACGGTAAGAATACTTTCATTTCAGAAATACAGAATAATTAAGGCGCTGATTTTCTCCTATCCCAAAATGTCAAGAGGTTTCATTTGGGAACAATTGCATGCAAGTTTACTGGAAACCTTCCAGGTGACTGAGAAAGAATAACTGTGGAAATGACATCATGCGTAAAGCAGCGAGATAAAAACAATAAGAAAATGAGGTGCTCGTGTGAGTTCAATGTTTCCAACAGATCTCCGGAGGAGTAAAACCTGTGACGCAGATAAAAAGTTGTCAGACGAGTGAAAAGTCAATAGATGTGCGTTTTGTTTAGAAGTTAATTGCACTGGTTTTCTATTAATTATTAAAATATTAATTTTACAAGGAGAAAGAAATTTGAAGAATAGTGATTGATAACACTGCAAACTGCAATTAAATCTTTTAAACATTTTCACCACTTTAATATCAGACAGTCTAACTGTCTTAAAAAAACAAAGCCAGGAAAATGACCTGTTATAAAAATAAGCAAAAAAGATCAAATTACCATCAAACTAAACTGCTATTTACGCAGTTATCTACAGTAATCAGCCAATCGTGTTGCAGGACATAATGCATAAACCCATGATACAGATACAGCCCAAAAGCTTCAGTTCACGTCAAACATCTGAGACGTCTGTGACTTTAACTGATGTGTATTCTTAGTACCAGATGAGCTTTGATTTTTTTTTATATACAACAGTCTCTAGTTTACACAGAATGGGGTGAAAACCAAGAGCCTGCAGGTTAAAACACCTGCTGTTGGAGAAATGGTAGCCTAGTGGTTAAGGTGTTGGTCTACCAGTCAGAAGGTTGTGAGTTCAAAACCCAGGTCTGACAAGCTCCCACTGCTGGACCCCTGCGCAAGGCCCTTAACACGGCATCTGCTAATTGTTGTTGAGAAATCAGAAAAGAATAACCAGACAAGTTGACCAGCTCAAATAAACACTCTGTACAAGCATAATAAGCAGAAAAGCATTTCAGGATACACATCAAACCTCAAGGTGGATGATTTACAACAGTAAAAGACCACATCAGGTTCTACTCCTGTCATCTGAGGCTATCTTGAGCACAGACGTGACCAAAGCGGACAGCTAAAGACTTGAAAATGACCATGACTTTGCTTCCTAATCTTCAGCTGCTCAGTTTGTTCGACCCTGTGTCCATAATAGCCTTGTTTCTACCCACAGCACTATCGCTTACTCACTCAATGTTTTATTTTTTTGCACCATCTGTGTAAACATCTGGTACCAACATCCATACCGTGATCAAAGCCACAGAGATCACACTTTATCTTTATTCTGATGGTTGATGAGAACATTACTCAAATCACTTGACCTGTATCTCCATTTTTATTTTGCTGCAGCGAGACTGGCTGATTAGACACGTTCCTTATTAGCATACAGGGGTTCCTATAAAAGTGAACGCTGAACGCTTTCTTTCAGGTTATCACGAGTAATTTCTCGCAACCCTTAGAAAAACATCCACCGTTGACATTTCATCATTTCCAGGCACCGAGCTCAAAAGAATAAATAGAGTGTTAATAGATTTGAGAGCAGTGACCTTATGTTTGAGAGCATTGGTCAGGTGGGCAAAACTAAAAGATAAGCACGAATAAGGAGAAGCTGAGCCTCGGTCAGTAGCACTGCCGTGTCACAGTGTATCAGTATTACGACACAAGAGAACTTTGACCTGACTTCTGCTTATGTGAGCCACAGATATGTACAGAACACAATGTTTAATAAAGGAATTGCCAACAAAACTTGCCAAGCAGCGCTGCTGTTTTAATGAACAAAATATTCTACTAAGGTATCATACAGTACAGAATTTATCAGACACAGGTATCCAGAGCAATTAATTAAATGATTAAAAATTATTTAATTTTTTTTTTATACAACTGAGGCTTAAGGGCCTCGCTCAGGGGCCCAGCAGGGGTAATTTGGTGCACCTGGGATTTGAACTCTGACAAACTTCTGATTGATAGATCAACACTTTATACCACATCCCTCATTATAATAAAGTGTTTGTCCATCTGAAAGGGCTTCACCTAGAACCTTATCATCCATCATTCCATTTATAATCGGAATTTTTACATTTCTGTAAAGCTCCTTTTTAGCAAAAAAAAAAAAGTTCATCGTTAAAATCACAATACAAACCAAATTGAATTGAATTTCCATTAAAGAATCTTTTTTTCCGCCAGTTTATTTAATAATAAATCAAATCAGACAAACAGTGGCCAGGTTTTAAAATAACTGCTACAGTAGATCTTTAAATACCCGTTGCTCTTACTAAAACTCCTCCATCCACACTCAGTGGATAGCATTGCTTCTTAGTTAGCTACATTTAGCATCGTTGTAAAAGAAACAGAAAACCCATGCAACCTTTGCAGGACCTATTTTAATAATATACAGTATGTACACCACATAAGCAGTGTTGGATCTATATTATTCTTAGCACAGCAGTTTCTAACAGAGGAACATAAATGTCACCATGCAATATGTCACATCCTACAGTATATAGCAGCACACCATTGCTATTTTCATGCACTTGTTCCAGATCCAGCTTCCTCTATTCAACCCAGTTGCAGGTAAAGCTGGAGGCAAGAGCATGTGGATATTGGCAAAGGGGTTTAATGGCTTCACACTGTTCAGCTCCTTAGTTTACTTTGTGTCTCTATGTGTGGTGAACAGGTTGGAAGAGCAAAGACCTTGGGCTTTTGTTCTGACCCGAGTCGATCAGAGACCTAGTGCGCATGCTTAACGCTGCCAGAGCTTCACTACACAATCGGTCTGTGTGACCCTTCTGCACTAAAGCACACATATTTAATGAAACTATAAAATTTAAAGCATTGTATTTGACCATTTGGGGCCTGGGAACAAGTCATCATCAGATCAAGATGCATAGAGTTTGTCTATGTCCATTTCTAATCTTGATAGCATATATGTTATTATTTCTAAGCAAGTGCAGCCAGCCAGTTTTTTCCAATTGTATTGGAACCCTTTGGAAATGTGAGGTTCACCTTGTGCATAATTTCCACATTAAAAAAATTAAACCTTTATATGAAGGACAAAAGCTCTCTCTCTCTCTCTCTCTCTCTCTCTCTCTCTCTCTCTCTCTCTCTCTCTCTCTTACTCACTCTCCATCCCTCCCTCCCCTCAGGAATCCTGGGTCTGTACTCTCCAAGCTCAGCAATAATTAAATTAGAAGACTGAATGCTATGTTGGACAATAGAAGTTGCACATAGCACTAAATGCACAGGTACCAATAATTGTTATACATATATATATGCAGGGCCCCTGAGCAAGGCCCTTAACCCTCAATCGCTCAGGTGTATAAACTAAATAAAAAAAAGGAAATCACTCTAAATTGTCCGTAGTGTGTGATTGCATGAGTGAATGAGAGTGTGTGTGTGTGCCCTGCAATGGGTTGGCACTCCGTCCAGGGTGTATCCTGCCTTGATGCTCGATGAAGCCTGAGATAGCCACAGGCTCCCTGTGACCCGAGGTAGTTCGGATAAGCGGTAAAAAATGAATGAATGAATGAAAAGTAAGTCACTCTGGATAAGAGTGTCTGCTAAATGCTGTAAATTTAAATATAGACATAACAGATGTATAACAATTATTGGTACCGGTTTAATTATTGCTGAGCTTGGAGAGTACAGAGCCAGGATTCATCATTACAGAAGCTTCCTTGATGCTTTATGATACTGGATGTTCTACTGAAAAATGAGCCTGATTTTCATTTAAAATCTTCTGATAACGCATGAGACACATGAGACCTTGATTCCATGTATCCTAACAAAGATTCCCAGGATGTTTGATTAAACAGCTTCAGGGATCCTCCACCATCCTTAACAGTGGTAAATAAGCTTTTCTGTATAAGCATCCATCTTATGACTCTAAATCCACCTGGAATGTTTGTTGCCAAAAAAGTTTTATTTTTGACTCTCCTCAGATCCAAGTCCCAGCAGCATCTACTGAACTTAAGTTTGTGGTTAGATGAAAGTAAAGGCTTTCTTCTGGCAAACCTCCAAATAGTTTGCTGGCGAGAAGCTGGCAGCTAATTGCAGTTTTGGAGATTTGATGACCCCAAAATGCTCATAGTTTCTGCAAACCACCAACTGTTATCCCTGGAGAAATTTTTTCAGTAGCTCACCAACCACCCTTGTGAATGTGCGTGGGCAAAATACACCTGCATCCTCTTCCAAGCAGGGTCCTTACAGCTGTTATAGTTCTTAATTATTGCCCTAACACTGGATAAGGGCATTTCCAGGCATGTAGCTATTTTACAGCCTGATTTATGAAAATCAGCACAACACACTTTTTATTTCATTTGTGTTTTTATCTTACGTATAACATAATTTAGTCTATATCACTTCATATATAGAACCCAGTGAAACACGGTACATAACCATCATCAACACTTCTATAATTCTGCCCAAAAAAGACACATTGTTGTATAAAAGTGTTTCTAGACTGAGAATAATCATGGGGTTTCACATATACTTATCTTGGCTTGTTTCTACCATCTATACAGAAATGATAAAGTTGCGTAAAAACGTTGCTACATTAAACGCATAACATTTAATTAACCGGCATGACCTAGCTGGCTAGTCAAATATTTTAATAGGCTAAAAAAATTGCAATAGTGTTTGAGATAACTAAGACATTTTAGTGTGTATACATGGATATGCTATAGGTTAAGAATACGCTCTGAAATTCTTCTCAGAGATCTTGTCAGAAATCTGCAAGTTTATTGTCTGCTAGTTAGCTAGAGATTATTAACAGTCTTGACTGCAATAACACAACATAGGAAAACTAAAGGTATATTGGGACTCTTGCAGCTTTAAACAATATTATAATATTATGAGTAGAATACGAAACACACGAATAAGCTTTATATATAAATACTCAACATTATGAAAATTTCCAAAATGCATGATGTGTATGTTCGTTTGAGAATGTTTGTTTATTAATGACTTATTAATGACTCGGAAACTGAAATATAAGTTTGCCCCAGAGTCCCTGAGCTTGCAGGAAAACGTATCACTTGCACTGACTGTTGCAACGATGAATTGGAAGTCAGTGTGATTTTATAAAAGAACATTTTTTTGTAAAAAAAAAAAAATCAACTGGATATCCACAAAAAGACAGCATCATTAATCAGCTCAAGCCTGTTGCTAAGATACAACTTTACAAGTCATGTACACACCTTTGTCTAACAGGAGACTAATTGCCTGGTAAAATACTGTACAGCGTTCAGTCGTCCTTCCTGTTATTCCTTTACTTCGTCTATTTAATCTAATGATACTTCTCTTTCATTACACGTATGAAGTTTCCTCAATCTGACCAATAATCAGTCCAGATCACGCTGACTTTTTTTCATTGCCCTGTCTAGTGCTAGTGTCTTCCCTTCTGCTCTGTCCCTTAGCGGTCTCTAGCAGACTATACTGTTCCGTCTTCAGACTCTGCTCTTTCAGTGTTAATGCAATATCCGGATGCTGTTTTCAGGGAAATCCAGCCTAAGACAGGGCCGTCAGCTGGGCTGGCAGGGGATCTCAGTTCAATATCTCTGTCAGATATATTGTAATTGCGTGGGGCAGTGTGGCAGAACCCACTGGTTGGAATATTGCATTGTATTTCCCTGGAGTCTCCCTTCGCCTCCATCGGTTTCTGGCTATCAGTCTTTCTCCGAATGTCTCACTGTCACATTCTGTTTTACTCTCTTCACACTTTTCTGAGAAAACTAAAGGAACTGACTGAGGAAGGCCAAGAAGAGAGGTTTTGTGTGATGGAAATAAAAATATAGCATGAGGAGTATATGTCACAGTAACCATTCAAAAGAGACACACACTCAAAACAAATCTGCACACACACACACATACAAAATCACACACACACACTCACACCAACACTCTCACACACGCACAAACAGACACGCACACACACACATACACACACATGCTCTCACACCAACACGCTTACACACGCATACACACACAAGCATGCACACACATGCTCACACACATACACATGCGCTCACACACGCTCACACACTCTCACACAACCATACACACGCGCACACTCACAACCACACGCTCACACACACATACAGACAGACGTTCACTTACACATACGTTCACTTACTTGCGCTCTCACACCCACACGTTCACATACATCTCTCTCTCTCTCTCTCTCTCTCTCTCTCTCTCTCTCTCTCTCTCTCTTTCTCTGTCTCTCAGGGAACTAGTAAATCTTTTCAGAAGAATTCCTGTATTTCTACCAGTTTGGAAAATATTACATAATCGGATGTGGGAGTAAAGATAACCACTGTGGAGGAAGTTGTACGTCTGGTTTGGAGAACATTTTATCATCCAAAATCAAAACGGTCATCATGTATATACACAGCACAGCATCACCAAAGTCAAAAACTTATATGTACAAAAAAGTAGATACATGTAACTTGGTTTAAGAGAACCTGAGTGTAGAAAGTGTTGAGATCACTGGGATTAGCAGTCCACCTCCCAGTCAGCATTTTACTGTCAGCATGTTACAAAACATTGTCTTGAATACAAAATACTGCCCAGGCAATGTGCTGCTCATATTATATACAACAATATTTCCATTTAATTTACTATGAGCTCTAAGTCTTCTTACACACTAGAGGACATCAGCAGAGGTAGAAGCATACAGCTCACAAGGCATGCGAGTGGGAACCTAACTGCCTCGATGCATGCTTGCTTACTAGCGCAAAAAGTTGAGCAAACCAGAAAGAAGTGTTATGGCACAAGCAAACAAACAAAGCCTGCAGCGTGAACTTAGATCATCGGAAAACACCAATTAATATATACACACACACACACACACACACACACACACACACACACACACACACACACACACACACACACACACACACACCATTCCAAAATGTTGGGACACTGTACAAACTGTAAATAAAAAAGGAATGCTATAATTTACAAATCTCATAAACTTATATTTTATTCACAATAGAATATAGATAACATATCAAATGTTGAAAGTGAGACATTTTGGCCAGCCTGCAGTCCAGATCTTTCACCCATAGAAAACTTAATAAAGAGTAAGATGCATCAGAAGACCTAAGACAGTTGAGCAACTAGAAGCCTGTATTAGACAAGAATGGGACAACATTCCTATTCCTAAACTTGAACAACTTGTCTCCTCACTTCCCAGACGTTTGCAGACTGTTATAAAAAGAAGACGGGATGCCACACAGTGGTAAACATGGCCTTGTCCCAACTTTTTTGGGATGTGTTGATGCCATGAAATTTAACTTATTTTTCCCCTTAAAATGATCCATTTTCTCAGTTTAAACATTTGATATGTAGTCTATGTTGTATTCTGAATAAAATATTGACATTTGAAACTTCCACATCATTGCATTCTGTTCTTATTCACAATTTGTACTGTACAGTGTCCCAACTTTTTTGGAGTCAGGTTTATATATATATATATATATATTTAATATAATATAATAATATAATAAATATATAATATACATTGGGGCAAGTCGTGGCCTAATGGTTAGAGAGTCTGACTCGTAATCCTAATGTTGTGGGTTCGAGTCTCGGGCCGGCCACGACTGAGGTGCCCTTGAGCAAGGCACCGAACCCCCAACCGCAGCATAAATGGCTGCCCACTTGTTCGGGTGTGTGTTCACGGTGTGTGTGTGTGTGTGTGTGTGTTCACTGCTGTGTGTGTGCACTTTGGATGGGTCAAATGCAGGGAACAAATTCTGAGTATAGGTCACCGTACTTAGCCATATGTCACGTCACTTTTTTTAAAAAAATATGTGAACTCAGGTTTCTAATAAGGCTGGTATAATAAACACTGTTATTAAACAATTCCTCTTTGCTGCACTTGATATACATCACACTCACAGCTAAAAACGATTGTCCTGGCAGTAACGTTAGCAGAAATGTATTTCAAAAAAAGATGATAAAACACAGAGAAAAATCAGGATTGGTAATTAAACCGATAAGTGTGACACATTTAAGGTGGATGTTCTATGTTTCTTACAATGCAATGTACTGATACTCAAGTGGTTCGATTTGTTGGCCGTACAAACATAAAAGTATCAAAACACAATATTTTATTATATATAATATAATATATATAATATTTTATTTTATATAATATTTTGTTTTGTATAGAAGCGTCTCGTGTAGTGTATCATCTTGTGCCTGTGATATGTAACTGGTATGTTATGCCACACTGATCTAGTCCTTACTTTTCTATAGAGTAAAAAGGGCAGGTTCAAAATTAGGAGCACGGACATCAGCATGACTCTATTGCCCCTTTTCCACGAGGCAGTTCGAGTGCTGGTTCGGAGCCAGAGCCTAATTTAGAACCAGATCTTTCTGTTTCGACCGCCAAAGCACCGGCTCTGAACCAGGAAAAGTGGTTCTTAAGTAGCACCAAAACATTGCTGGTCTAGACTTAAGAACCACTTGTGGGCGGGGCTGTGTTCGGGGCTACTGTTAGCACATTTGATAATGTACCTTAAGTATACTAATGTTTAATACACTTTTACTTTACCGCGATATGATACATTATCAGCACACATGATAATAGCTACATGCTAAGGCTAACTTTTTTCTGTGTTAACGATAAAATAACGTTATGTACTTTAGCGATTATAACCTCCATTTACACAGATTACACGGAGCTGCACGTACACGTTTTATTCGCCGCGTTTGGATGCCAATGTATGTTCACAAAGCCATGAGCATTAACAGTAAAGCAACATCTGCCATTGTTGTCGTGTTTGCCGCTGCTGCGCTAACGTTGCTGGGACACGTGACACGTATACAGTGACGTCACACAGCGCTGTGATGGCTCTCTAGTCGGTGGAAAGGCAAACCGGTTCTTAGAAGGAAGGTTCGCCAGTGGAACCAACTTTGAACAAGCACCAGTGCTAGCTCTGAACCAGCACCCGGTTCTTATCGGTGGAAAAGGGGCATTAAAGGCCTATTGGCCTCCTCCTGTATTTGCTTCGACACTTAGCCTCCAGTCAGCTGAAACGTTATCTATTAACCCTGCTGAGGCAGAACCACTCTCCTGTATGCTGTACTGTAAACACAAGCCTGTTTCGGTCAGTGAGATTGTGATGTGTGTTGTAAGTTACAAAACCTGGACACTGCTGTCAAGAAGAACAGGTTATCTATAGAGAGAAAACAAGGACAGGGCAAGATGCTTGCCTCGGGAAGAAAAGCTCTCCAGCTGGTTTACCTGCAGCTCGTCTCCCACTTTGCTTGTCTCTGATCGGGTTGTAAATGTTGAAACCGAAGAACCTCCTGCTAGTGAAAGCATGCTTACTGACAGCATGCCTTTGGCTAATGAATACAGTACTAAAAATGAGATGATCCGCAAGCCGTGCAAGCTCAGGACGTCTTGAGATAAGAGGCTGCAGATGACGAATGGCCTCGTAACGCAGTACTGCAGAAATAAGCTGCCCTGAGGCCACACTGCCAGGGGAAATATCTATTGTAGAACACTGTGAATACCTGGTGCTTAAAAGCTGAAAAATGGAGTAGGCCACGTAAGCGTGCATTCGCTGATAGAACGCCTAATTAAGACAAAGTGGGCCGCAAATCTGCCTGACATTTCGCCAGCACCGGAGGGGACTGACTGTCGGCACGGTAACACATAGATATCGAGCCAATGGCATCCCCCAACTGAGGCTTATTCCCTGACATGCAATCTTTGGCTATGTAAATAATTAGGCTTATCTAAAGGGGATATTCTTATAAATCCATGTAATAATCCTGTTGGCCCAAAGCATATAATTACTCAAATATGTGAATAAAAACACAAGGAAAGTAATCCTAATTGCACAGGAATGATTTTATCTGGATTGTTTCATAAATACTCGCACTTTAGTAAATGCTGAGTGTGTATACGAGCCATGAGTGTGTGTATACGTGTATGTGCAATGTGGAACTTTTTTAATCAGAGATGCTGCACAAGATAAAGGTGGAAAACAAGAGAAAGAATTCTTTATCTCAGAAGGAATGCTGGAATCAGCTCAAGGATCAGTGCGGCAGGGTCAGAGTCGGAGAGCAGAAGAGGATTTAGTCTGCCCTTATCAACACAGCAGTGCACTCAGGGAGAAAGAGGAGCGCAAAGAATGGAGGACAGATTGAGTGTATCAGCACGGAGGTCAGACCCATCTGTGTGACGCGGCTCCAGACCGGGCAGACGGCTGCAAGCGGTGATGAGATTTCACCCATGCTGCCTGGACAGACAAATAAATATCCTACTCACCGTGGAGCTCTGTTATGCTGGGAACCGGGAAGTGCTCAAGACCACACAGATACAGGGGCATGATAGCCAGAGCCTAGTCAGGAAAAAAAAGTCCTGCTAGTTTACAATAAAAGTTGGCAAATCGAAAGAGACAGATTTCCGAGATGTGATGAGTCATAGTGGACGTGAGGAAAAAAAAAGTCATGCATGGGAGAGAGACAGTTTACAGGGTAAAAAGCAGGAGTGATAACTACATTCACTTCACATTCAAACTTCTGTGTTATGAATCATCGCCCTGAGCAGAACAAATGACTATAAATGGCACCATTATGATAAAGCAGAGGGTAAAGGAGACTCCAGATGAAAGCAGCGTACACGTCTACACACTGCCAGGATAATTATGT